>NC_069138.1:42171211-42279506 GCF_026914265.1 Mya arenaria | reverse complement strand
GCCGAATGCCTACCACCCTGGCATAGTGGCGATACCCATGATTGTTTCACGTGCACGTGCCAATGCCTCGAACATGACCCATAGCAGCCTATTTAGCGATGCATAAGGCAATGTTCACGTGCTTAATGCCCCCCAAACCAGAGTTTTCCCAGCACAGTGGCCTATGTGAGGTTGAAGTGTTGCCAAATGCCTACCACCCTGGCATAGTGGCGATACCCATGATTGTTTCACGTGCACGTGCCAATGCCTCGAACATGACCCATAGCAGCCTATTTAGCGATGCATAAGGCAATGTTCACGTGCTTAATGCGCCCAAACCAGAGTTTTCCCAGCACAGTGGCCTATGTGAGGTTGAAGTGTTGCCAAATGCCTACCACCCTGGCATAGTGGCGATACCCATAATTGTTTCACGTGCACGTGCCAATGCCTCGAACATGACCCATAGCAGCCTATTTAGCGATGCATAAGGCAATGTTCACGTGCTTAATGCGCCCAAACCAGAGTTTTCCCAGCACAGTGGCCTATGTGAGGTTGAAGTGTTGCCAAATGCCTACCACCCTGGCATAGTGGCGATACCCATGATTGTTTCACGTGCACGTGCCAATGCCTCGAACATGACCCATAGCAGCCTATTTAGCGATGCATAAGGCAATGTTCACGTGCTTAATGCGCCCAAACCAGAGTTTTCCCAGCACAGTGGCCTATGTGAGGTTGAAGTGTTGCCAAATGCCTACCACCCTGGCATAGTGGCGATACCCATGATTGTTTCACGTGCACGTGCCAATGCCTCGAACATGACCCATAGCAGCCTATTTAGCGATGCATAAGGCAATGTTCACGTGCTTAATGCGCCCAAACCAGAGTTTTCCCAGCACAGTGGCCTATGTGAGGTTGAAGTGTTGCCAAATGCCTACCACCCTGGCATAGTGGCGATACCCATGATTGTTTCACGTGCACGTGCCAATGCCTCGAACATGACCCATAGCAGCCTATTTAGCGATGCATAAGGCAATGTTCACGTGCTTAATGCGCCCAAACCAGAGTTTTCCCAGCACAGTGGCCTATGTGAGGTTGAAGTGTTGCCAAATGCCTACCACCCTGGCATAGTGGCGATACCCATGATTGTTTCACGTGCACGTGCCAATGCCTCGAACATGACCCATAGCAGCCTATTTAGCGATGCATAAGGCAATGTTCACGTGCTTAATGCGCCCAAACCAGAGTTTTCCCAGCACAGTGGCCTATGTGAGGTTGAAGTGTTGCCAAATGCCTACCACCCTGGCATAGTGGCGATACCCATGATTGTTTCACGTGCACGTGCCAATGCCTCGAACATGACCCATAGCAGCCTATTTAGCGATGCATAAGGCAATGTTCACGTGCTTAATGCGCCCAAGCCCAGTTGCGACATCCATGATTGTTTCACGTGCACCTGTCACGGCAGGCAACATCGGCTATTATATAAGCTGCATCCTGTTTTCTACACAGGCTAAATCGGCTACATAGGCTGCACGCTGCAGCCTGTTTACTACACAGGCTACATAGGCTAAATCGGCTACATAGGCTAACTTCACAGACATTTTTAAATGATGTTTGATTGCTGTAGAATAATATGTAGTCAGTGCTTTCGAAAATAAAGACCCTTCAAAAAATCGTTGTTTGTTTACATTTGATAGAGTTGTAGTATAGTGTGTTGCAGGTAATATCGTTGGTAACGATGTGAGTTGAATAGGCGGAGAAAATGGGAAGTAACACTCGAACCAAAAAAGGATATTGAAACGAAACCTTCGACAAGAATATGAAGGGATTTAGCAGTGTTGTTGTTTGACCAACGTGGTTAAGTATCTTCAACATACCCACTTTTGAACAAACGTTTTGGTTTGACAACATTAAAGGGACTGTGTCACAGATAATCACCAAAAAAAGTTTTTTTCTGTAACGCATCTCAGGACAATTATCCAATAGAACGCATTGATATCATAATTGTAAAAAAGTACCAAAATGTTAAAGGAAAAATTGTGTCGGAGACCGGATTCGAACCCGCGTCGCCAAAATTGAAGACTAACGTCTTACTCACTTAGCTACAAAGACCTATACTATACGGATGACATAATTAAGCTATACACCTACCTCGGTAATATCACGTGATAACATCGACTAGCCAATCACACATAAGGAATGAATTCTAGCTGGTAGACATACCCAATAATCTTTTTTAATGGAAAAATACTAAATAACTCCTAAACTTAAATAAATTTTAAACTATGTGGTACTTCAGTTAGTAAGTTTCAATGCATTGTACACATCGATGTCAAGTTTATGTCAATTTTGACAATTTTCTTTTCTTTCGCTATTTTATCATACGTGAGACAGCCCCTTTAAATTTAACCTGATAGTATTTCACGTGTCTTGAAATTAATTTAAAAAAGGCGTTGCTAGTTTTCATTAGAAGTAAATTAAAATCTATATAATGTCTACAGTTAACGATAACTTTGGTTTTATGAATATATTTGACGCGATTAAGGGTTCATCATTAATAATGAACGAGTGGATATCTTCTTCAGAGTGCATGTTATTGGACTGTTATTTGAAAACACATTAAATCATATATACATGGAGTGAATATCATAACTCCGCAGACCTTCACATTATGAATGAGTTTTGAATTGAGCAGAATCAACGGTTATCTAGATTCATACAAAACTAATGCAAAACCATAAAAGTTTGAATACAATTTGTTGATGTTGTTTTTTACAAAAAAAATACCAAAGTATTATTTATGTCCAGGAACACAGTATTAACCGTTACTGCTTCAATCTAGGCAAAATTCGTCAGAATACTGATATTAACACGTTCATATAAGTTTCACTGCTTCATCTTTATATTTATATGAAAACAAGAGAAACAAGCTCAGTAGCCAAAAGTATAATCACAAACCCGAAACATGGAACAACAGCACAAAACTCCACAAACAACACAGTACATATATACTACATAAAAAAACTAGGTGTGTTAATCAAGGATTGTTAGGCACCGCCTTGGAGCGGGTAGTAAAATGTAAATTTACTGCGGGTTTGAACCTATATTACTTACAAAGTAATGACGCAAAACATGCAACTAAACATCGTTTAGTTCGACTCTACATAGTACCGTTTCGATTTAAGCACATTTTCGCCTTATTACATATTCCGACTTTATATTGTCAGTTACATAGTCCATAGGCTAAGTGTGCTTATGAATATAACGACAGTGCATGATGAGAATGAAACAATGCTTAATAATATTTTAGAATAATTTAGTAGTTTTCCATATTTTAATCATAGCTCATTTTTTCACCGACAAAGGAGGCGGCTGAAGGACATTTTAAAGCGTTGTCCGTCAATCGATACGACCATATGGTAATCCGTCCGTCCGGAGCTTTTATTAAGTAACAGTCGGGTAAATAACACACTTTTTGCTCGTCTATAACAAAACTTATACTTGTTCTTCCGAGACCATTACATTGTAACTTATTAGCAGAAATACTTATAACACTTCATTTTTTTGCGTTTAATACGTAAAACGGTTATCATAGATTGTGTCTAAAATGTTTCGTTTTCGCATCTTAGGCAACATATAAGGGTCATGTCCTAACCCTTTATATGCAACAGCTGTGTTTGTACCCAATACGCATATCTGAATTATAAGTGATAATTAAACGCTGCTATTTGAAATCTTTATGAAAAGTGTAAATATTAATAAATATTTATTATATTGTAATGTTCAACAGCCTTTCGTTTGAAACTTTTATATTGAATTATATTATCCCTTTGTAAATATATCGTAAATAAAGATTTTCTCATAATCTCTTATCAAAAATAAGTATCAATGATTTCTGCATAAACAATCTAGCTTCAGTTGAAGATAATATATTACACTCGCTCCATTTATTTTCGAGTGTCAACTTCAGAATTAACAATTTGAAGGGAAGTAATGATGCACCCTTCTTGTATTTAATTGCAAAGCGAGTGGCCGCATTTACTTGTATTATGTAATGGCTTATCGAGCATCCATATTCGGCACATTTTTATCGCACTAAATCATATACTTTTATTTCTGGTGTAACAATTTTCATATTATTTTGACTGTCAAAAAGAAGTCACGGTATTAAAATTAATTTCATCCTTAATTATCAACTAGTTTTTTCGGCTTTTATGGTATCCTATGTGCAAATACTATTTTCATTTTATTGGCAATAATGTTAAATTTTGAAGCCCGATGAACCTATGTAGTTTTTTTTAAATGGAAAGGGTATTGAAAATATAATAATTATGTAAAATAAATCACCGAAAATAAACTATTTGTTATTATATGGCAGTTTGCGTTTTGTTTTCTTTAACTAAACTAAGAAAAATCATTTAATTTACAGATTGTTCAAAATAGCAAGTTGTTTCAATAGTTTCATATAAATTATGTTTGCATATTCTCTCCCTACAAACTTAACACTTTCAAATGATACATATATGCCATACATTGTTACTACGCATAACAAAACAACATAACTGAACGCCGGTTGTTAATGTAGTAATTATTTCTGTCGAGCTAAATCCTTGAGGAGTTGTTTTTGACGCTACACACACCCAGTTCTAAACCACAACGAAAATACTTCACAGTTTTTGGTGGTTCCTCATGGTCCAGACCTGTACGGTACGAGGCAACAATTTATTAATTTCAATCGTTGGATGGTTACTCATGGTCAAGACATGTAAGGTACGAGACATTACACTATGAATGGCAATATAGTGTTGGTGTTCCTAGTAGGTAATGAAACCATTAAACAAATTCTAATCTTAAATTTAAGTTTAATCTAAGATGCTTATTGAATACTGCCCCAGTACGTAACGTACGAGACATAATACTATGTATGTTACTCTTTTGTTGGTGTTTCAAGGTCTAAACCAGTAAGGAATGACGCATCATACTATTTATGTCCAATTTTGTTGGTTTTTAAGGTCTTGACCCGTACGTTATGAGGCATTACACGATTTATGTCAATATTTTATTGGTTTCTACCGGTTTGAACTTTTATGGTAGAGTCATCATACAATTTATAAACATTTTTGTTGGTTTCTCAAGGTCTAGACCTGAAGGATAAAAAACATCATACTATTTTTCAATCTTTTGTTAGTTTCTCATGGTCTAGACCTGTACGTTTTTTAGTTTTCCAGAGCACAGTGTGATCGCATGATTATTTTATATATTTTTCATGAAGATGACGATGTTACGGCTTTCTCATGGTGAGGCTTCTATGAAGCTCCATGGCGTTCTACCTCGTTCAAATGGAGTTCTAGTTGGTAATTGTCTGCGCTCTCATGGCGCTGTCACATCGCTTCTGTTGCGTGCATTGCTTTCACGGCGCACAAACTGGGTTGACGACGTGCTGTTTTGCACGACCTATAAAGAACGATATCCCCATCCGTACTCCATTCTTCCATTTCTCTTGAACAGTTACATAATGCCCGCCAAAAGAGGTGGAAAGGTTAAGAAAGCAGAGTGAGATCAATAGCGTCTGTATTTGTATGTCGTTACTGATGTTGTAAGAACTTGTGTCTAACCTATTTGTTTTTTATTTTCTTTGTCATTGTAAATACTGATCATGTTGAAAGAAAAAGGCAAACAAAATATATTTAAACTATTTTTCATTACTTCTTCATATTTCGTAAGTAGAAGTATTCGACATTGCAGTTAAAAGTCTTAATAGCGGATTTAAAACATCGTTTAAATGATAATTTATACAGGCTAGACAATTAACGACAAAAATTAACACATACTGTGGTTTTAAATACCACACAACCTTACAAATATGTATATGAAATTCATTTGCACTTCTCTTTTCTTTTTTAAGTACAAATGGGCACGATGATAGGTAAAACAGAACTCATCGTTTCTTAGACCCGCTGAACCGATACATTGCATATATATATCGTACGAAGGGATTTCGACTGTATACTGTATATATATATATATATATATATATATATATATATATATATATATATATATATATATATATATATATATATATATATATATATATATATATATATATATATATTATAATGTTATTAATTAGGTGATTTCATATTGGCCTAGTTATTTGTCCGAGGTTAGCTGTATTTGCCTGAGCCCGAAAGGGCCCGAAACTGTCGGAAAACGAAAACAAAATGGCTACCTTTATAAATAATTTCCGGCATGTTTTTCATATTAGGCGAGTTTCGACAGCCAATGAAAATGGCCCATTTCTCAAATCCTATATTAGGCGAGTTTTTTAGCTAATCAAAACGGAGGAGCCTCATATTAGACGAGTTTTGTTGATATTGGCCCAGTTTGGTCGATATTGAGCGACAAGCAATTGTCTCTGTAAGAGGTTATATTGAAATACATTTACATAAAGATATGCACACTTATTGTTAACATATTAATTGAGGGAAAACAATGATGCTAATTATATGTATCGATCAAATACGTTTCCAAATGGGATGTACCGCTTTATTCCACGTATTTTAAAAAAGTAATCCGGGTTGTTGATCTTAAGCCGCAAACCTATTGTTTACTGCCGGTCGTGCAAATAGCCCGCCTACATTAAATGCGACCATAATGCATGTATCCTTAATTGTTTTTAACGCTGTTGAAAATTGAATTTACAATATAATCTGCAAGTTGCTGTCTGATTTTTTTCATAAATGTAAGTAAACTAATTCAATTAAAACAAATTAAAAATACAGGTTGCAAACGTTATCTGTGAACGTGTTTTTGTTTTATAAGAAAGAAGTTTGGTAATTAAATCAGTGGCACGATTATTCATTTGTTATGTTATGCGTACGACTCATTTAAAATTCACCAAACTATTTAAATTTTAACTTTACAAACACCAATGTAAAGGGCAGAGAAAAAAAAAATAAGTCGATTTACTATGAGGTAAAAAGTGAAAACAATCAAAAATTGAAATTATTTTGTGTTGTGTGCTTAACTTTACAAATTTACCAGTGTACCGCCCTGACATAAATGATAGTTGCAGCATGCACCGAGAGTCTGCTTTTATAAGGTAGTTTGATATGCAGAAAATGAACTAGCTCATGACGTGAGTACTATTAATTTTAGTTATTTCTGTGGAAAAGCAACTCATAAGACCTTGAAATAACGGACCTAGTTGTAATTAGTTTTGGTACTTTCCAAGTCTTCTTTCATTGAATAATTGCATTTATAACGTCTACCTGGGAAGATATCGCTATGTGATTACTGGTAGAATGGAATATGCTTAATACAAATCCTCCTTATATATACATATACAGTTATATATATTTTTTATCATATATGAGTTGATATGTTTCTGAATTGTATTTAAATGAAAACGAAATAAGACTAACTATCCTTAGAAAGCCCCAAAAGACGGCATACTGAACAGGTTCACCCCTGTAAAACATATTTTACTAGCACCTTAATTCGATCTGATTAAAATCGTATCCTGTGAATACGCAGGTCTAAGTACAATAAATGAACAGAACATTTGAAACATCCTCAGCTGTCATTAGCCTTCACGAGATTGCTATCAAACAGTTAAGATTAATCATTCTTGTCAAAACCATGACATTTTATGACAGCGCCTTAAACTACAAAAAATAAACATATGTTTTAGCAGTGTACCACCTACACGTTCTTCGAAGGACGCAATTTGGTTAAACAAATATCTTAAAATTGTTGTTTTTCAAAGCCATCGTAGTCGCGAAAAATGCCAAAGGTTTCCGTTGATCATTATTGTATTGATATTGATTATTTTGTTGTTTTCACGAATCAAGAAGAACAAACGATATGTCGTATTAAATTCCCCAAAAGCGGATGGACTAGCTCTATTGGTGAAACAAAGTATATCTAAGTATGTACATGTTATTGACACTGATTGTAAAATTGCTCTATGGTTTAGTATTGACAAAGTGTATGTTAATTCTGAGTCAGATAGTTATGTTGATTGTTTATTTACCTCCTAAAGATTCTTTAAATGGTGAAGAACCATTTTAATGATATTCAATTAAAGCTAAATGAATTGACCATATAAGCGTATATGCATCTTTGGGGAAATATTAGAACTAAACAAATACACGATATTATCTCTTTTGACAAAGATTTATCTTAAGTAAACCATGTTGAAGAGATATTTGATGAGAATAAATGAGATAAATAAATTTGAGTACGCCAAACATGTAGAATTAAACAGACAAATCTGTGACAAATCTGCTAAAAACAATGGAAACCGATTTATTTTTTCCTCCAATTGATAATCTGTTTATTCTAAATGGTAAAAACAAAGGGTGACATTCCAGGTAAAGCAACATGTAAATGAGTAATGTGGATTATGTTTTGTGCAACGCTAAAATGTTTAAGTATATATTATCTTTAAATAAACTAGAGTTCTGTTTAAACATGCAGGTATGAATGGTCCATGCCCTGAACACAAGCACCAAGGATAACTAAAATAAGGGAAACAGAGAGCCCTTATTTCCAATGAGGTCCTTGATGTTGGTGGCATGACATAGTGATGCATTTTTGACTTACATTAAAAACAATTAAGACCACACATGTACAATTAATAATAATAACAGTGTGGTACTGCGGAACGCAAATATTTGCTTGATACAATTTTTTAAAAGGCTGAAACTGTTTCATTTAATTGTATAAATTTACAGCTCATGTCACCGATCTATAGGTCCATGCACATGTTAAGCGGAAAACTGTTTTATTCACATGACTATACTTTTTATTTCGACGGATTAGCCATTTTGGTCCCAAAACGGGGCAAATGCACAAAGTGATGGATTTTTTTGGAGCAAAGTCAATTTTAAAATTTGAATATAGACCGAATATTTGCTTGCCGCAGTACCAGAAAATGACGTCAAGAGTAGCATGGGAATACCATACAGGTCAAACCGCGCATGTTTCTATCAAGGTAGGGTCAATTACCCGACATATCGTTATTTCGATAGTTTTGGGCCGGTTAGTCAGCAATGAGTTGTTTTGCTGTGTCAAGCAAAAACATATTAACCGAAGTGCAATGATATTAAATTGTGTGTCACATACTTTTTTATTAGTATGCTTTTCTCTCAGTTTTAAGAGTATAAACGATAACAGTTCAAAATAGACAACAACAACAACAACAACAACAACAACAACAAGCGGAATTCTGAGAAACACCTACACCTCTTGTGCACAAGCGGATTTCTGAGAAACGCCTTCACCATTTGTGCACACGTGGTGAACTTAAGGACGCTTACGCTGCAAAAGTACAAATATGTTGTTCTTTTTGTTTTGTCTGCACTTTTGCTATACCAACGTGAGTTATTAAGACGTAAAATGAAAAAAAAACTTATGCAAATTACACACCTACTCGCTCAAATTTACATCTGATAATGATTATAAACTATTCTCTTTCACACACCGTTAACTTAAGGTGTTTGCCAGTATTCCTATCAATTAAACCATTAATGGCTTTTAATGATCTGAAGTGGTTAAGCCTTGCCTAAGTTTCATAAAAATACTATGATAACTCAGGAACTAATTCACCTGACTTTACCACTTCAAAGCGTGACATTGTTAATAATTTAAGATAATTTTAGTCGGTAAGAATCTTGTTCTCTTATTTTATTGTTTTTGATTAATAATTCAAATAAAAACATATTTTATAGCAAGCATTGAACTTAAGTTAATACTAAAACAAGAGTTGAACTTCACTTGTTTGTTTATTAATCAATTACTTTAATGAGATATTGCACATGCACGATCTTACGTAATGAAAAAGAAATCAGCAATTAAATGTTATGTAACCAGAATGTATTTCCAATTCCTGAATCCCATGTTATTTGGTTTAAAAATGATGATTTACATTCTGGCTTTCTTTACCATAAAATGTGCGTTCATTTTTGATGAAAAGGTCGAACTGTATGAGCCTGCTAAATTAGGTGGTCAGAATCGTCACTCAGACTCATTGCAGCACATTCTTGTTTTCCTTATTTTTCATTAAGATGCATCCACGTTTTTGTTAAAAATCCCCTTTAAGGGAACGTATTGCAAAGTGCATGCACGTCAAAGTTTGAGCGCGTATATATAGGATCTGACACGAGTTGTCATTTAGTACCAGATTTTATTAAACGAGTTCATGAAATTTGTTAGTAAGCGAGCCTCTGGCGAGCTTACTAACAACTTTCATGGACGAGTTTAATAAAAATCTTGTATAAAATGACAACGAGTGTCAGATCTTTTTTATCACATGCTTTAAACGGTGTTTTTATTACTAATTTAGTCCCACCTTCCACTTTCTAAATCCATTGTTTGACAGCCAAAGTACACTGAGTGGAATGTCAACGATGCGCCATATAAATAGTTCCAAATGAAAATGACAAAAACAGCTAGCAGTTATCAAGTTTTAATTCTGATAAAGCGCTGAACAAGTCACAAGTATGAAAATGTGTAGTAAAATATCCAACAACATGAATAACGAACAATTTTAACCATTAAACCACAATAAGTATTTGATGACGTCACACTGAGAGTACATGCTTTACGCGGTTTATGTGACCTACATGTACATCGGTCTGTCAAGTTTTACTGTGTGCACGGATTTAAAAGTTATTCGCTGTCGCTTTTTACGATGACTTTGAAGCGTTTTCTTAGTGTACATGGATTTTCACAACATGCAGATGATTACGACGAAGCCTTACTCTGCACTGCATGGATGTTGATGTTGAGAAAGTTCCATCAAGAAGGTTTCCAGAGAACAAGCTGTTCTTACCGTCTTGGGACGTACGTGTGGAGAGAAAACCTGTGCTGCGGAATTCGTATTGGTGTTTTGGTAACCGACAGCTGATTAAACTGGCAAGCAAATTTTATGGCATTGGTCGCATATTGCCTGTTAAGATGGAGATGTTTGAAATGTTCTCGTGTTGTTTGTCACAAATGTGGCTGTATTTGTTGACTGACTGGATATTTCTGTGACTTTTAATCTGCATTATCTGGTTGGCGGAACATTGTTATCAGAAAGTTTTCGAACAAGATGCTTTCTGGCACTATGATTCGTTAGCCATTTGTCTCCCGGAAGTCCTACCGCTTCATTATTGAGGTAAGTATTTGTTGCGTTTAAACCATTTTGTTTACAAACAATGCGGAGGGATATCTAGGTCGCGTGTGATTAGTCTAGCCAATAGAAATGTCTGATATGTTATCTTACACATGTGTAAGATAAAAATATTCGTAATGGGTATATTACACGGAAAACAAGGGTAAGCATGTGATAAATATGATATACATTATAACGTTAATTTGCCTATACATTCATATTGTCATTGGATTTGTTCATAACTGAATCGCATGCACCAGCAAGCCTTTGATCTTAATTTTGTATTTCTTGATTAGTAAAATGTATACACCTAATAAATGTGTATATAACCTGCATGTTTGCAGTTTAATATATGGAGGAAATAAGATATTGATTGAATGACTGATTGATTGATGATCGATTGAATTAATGAATAAATGAATGATTTATTTGCTGTTTAATTTTGTTTGATTGATAAATTTTGTTAATTGACTCATTGAATTAATGATTACTTGATTGAATAATTAATTTATTGATCGATTGATTGATGGAGTGATTGATTGAAGATTAAGCTTTAAATTGGTAATCTGATCGGAACGTCATTTAAACAAATAAGATATTAGTTGAATGACTGATTGATTGATCGATTGAATTAATGAATGTTTGAATAATTATTGGTTGTTTTAATTATTGATTGATTGATTGATTTTGTGCGGCTAATTGATTTAATGATTGGTTAATTAATAAATTAATTGATTGTTTGATTGAGCTTAGGTACCAAATTATGTATTTGTATTTCTCATTTGAATTTGTAATAACGATCGGAACGTCAAATAAACATGACGTGAAGCAAATTTTATTTAAGGAATGAATTGCGGGGTTGATGTCATTATCGAGGTATGAACGCAATTGGGCTGGTCAAAGTGTGTGGAGTCCGAAGGACTCCACGGGTATTTTGGCCAGCCCAATTGCGTTCATAACCCCGTTAATGACATCAACCCCGCAATTCATTACTTATATTTACACCAATAGTCCATTATTTTATTCAAAAATTGTGAAAAAAATACCTCATTTCATTTAAGAAAACGAATCATTAATCCTTTCTTACCCATTCTCTAAATAGAACGACCCGACTGTAACCGGGAACATTTATTTTTCAAATGACGTCACAATAAAGCGGGAAAAGATCAACCACTTGAAATCAATTTTAAACGTAAAATTTAAACACTTATGGTAACAATACATTTAAAACATAATCAATTAACACTTTCTAAAATGCTGATTTATTTTTTACGGGACCTGCTGACACAATACAAACAAAAAAAAGATCAATAGTTTTTATGTATATTGTTATGCGATAAATTGCGATCCGAACATATCCGAAGATGTTGCGTTCATCGATTGATGAACGCAATTGCCGAAAGGCAGTTCATTTAAGGAATGGAAGTTGAGGTGTAAATATATTACAATAGGACTAGTTACATCACATACTTTCATCGTATATTCACACATACCTTAAAGGGACTCTATCACAGTATTGAGGTTGGCAACGATGGTTTTAAACTGCGTTGAAATTTAGTTGTTCGACGTATTTCTATGCAAGAACTCCACAAAGCATCTGGCTGTTATTCATTTAAACATACTTTTGTAAATTTAAGCGTAAAATAGTTGAATTTTCAATAGAGTTACATTTTTTTTCGGCAAAATAGAGCATTTTTGTCATATTTCAAATTGAAAATTAATATATGAGCTCATATTTCAACTTTTTACAATCTTTTGTCATTAAAACAAGCTTTTTAGTCGCAGTTCACAAGGAGTTAAAAAGTCGTTGTTGTTGTGTTTCACATTTTTATCCTCGTCGCCATTGTTGTGTTTCAATGTAGGTATGTAATAAAGACACTTAAAGTTTTACTACATTTATTCTACAAGTGTATTACATGTGAGTACATGTGAGTACATCCATAATCATGCTGCCTCTCTGAGACTTCCAGGGGTTCCACCTTGGTACCTTGGCAGGGCGGTTACTGATTTGCATATAGAGGCCGAAGCTTCTATGCTCAGTTGTCCGACCCTATCAGACGAAAAAAGCCCTTTTAAGAAACTTGATTATAAAACACGACACCAAGGGTTTTTAAGAAATGGGGGTTTCAATTTCTGGATAAGATCGAAATTATATCATTGTAATGAATTTGATTCTTATTCTAGTGCATACAGTTTATGTAGTTTTTCACTGTAGTTTTTCATTCTGGATTTAGAACTGGGGATTCCATTTGGAATTTTGGAATTTAATTAAATGTACAGTACAAGACGTGTATCGGCTTTTGTTATTTTATTAGGTTTATTAAGGCGTTTGCGCTTGATTGACGTTATCTATCGCATTTACTGGTTTATATTGTATTTATGAAGAAAGGCACTAGCGTAGATACAGGACGGGACACAGTGTATCTTTTCTTTCATTGTTTTAGTTTATTGTCACAAAATAACTTCATATCACTGAAATCTCCTCATCTGTTGGTTAACGTTCAAGTCCCGTCGTGTTAAATTCACTGTTCTATAATATTACTAAGAAGACATGCATTAGGCAAAAGGCTTGAACGTATGAATCTCGTTAATGAGTTTAATATGAGATAAAGGCATCACTGTCAAGCTGAACACATTGGACATTATCTAACATAATTTACCTCGGAAATACCTTTAGAGAATACGCATCATTGCCGACCAAAGGGAAGTTCAAACAACAAAGAGATGTGTGTACCAAATACAGAATGATGGGTTAACTATTGCAACTCATATGTGTGTAAAAGTAATCTTTATAACTTACATATTTTACTCAATTATAGAAATTTTAAAAAGTGTCGTGGTGAATAGCTAAATGGACTTTCTATTTATTTCCAGATGGTTAGGACAGTCTGCCTTCCATTTAACAGATTCTTAACTCGGTTTATACGCTTTATTATTTATAATAAGTTGTCTTAAACTATGGTTATATGGTTTATGTCCGTGCTAAAACATGCCTCTTCTCTAAATATACAATTTGACTGTCAGTGACATATTTAGTCAAATATATTTATGCTAAAATATTTTAGTGTGTCTGTTGGTAACAATCAGCTGTATTACGATGTTGGCACACGTAGATGTCGGTTTACTAATGTAGCTCTCTAACTTATAGGGCATTATGCTAGTGGTCCGGCGGAATAGGTTTGAACACGTCTACATGCGCACATTTCTTTCATGGTTGAAATCTTCAAAACCAAATGTTGGTGGTGCAGGAAATAGAAAAATACTGTGTTTTTGCTGTACCCATGAATGGCAGAGATTTAAATTTTAATCAAATTGTTATTTCCAGCGGGTAGTTTGATACCAAAAGACTACCAGTACTGAATGCCTGACCAGTTCTTATGAAAAGTTATAGATGAGGTATATAGTATATATATCTTAAAATATCGATTAAGTGCAACAAGAACTGGTTTTAGCCAAATCAATCCTGCATTTTTGTACAACAAAATGTATAAAAATCAATATTGAAGTAAAATTTCAACATGATAAAACTTTATTTTTCAAATGTGGCCCAGGTGGAGGTTTAAGTCCTAGTGCAAAATGAAAAAATAACATATTCAGAATGTTTAAACAAGGCATTAAAGCTGCACTCTCACACATTGACAGTTTTTCTGTCTCATTTTTAAGCCCTTTTAAATGATATCAAAGTAGCTAGGGAGGTGAATCTTTAACTTAAATCTGCACTCACACAGATTGACATATTTGAGATTTAAAATAAAATCTCCGAATCTGCTGATTTTGGCATCAATGCCTTCAATTCAGACAAATGAGATAACAAATGTTTAGAAAAATGCCAAATATTTCATTTCTTTTAAAGCGTTAGTATCGCGTTAAGCCTTAAAGCACCAATTTCCGAACTTGAATAAGAAACACTTTGATATCATTTTTGTCAGCAGTCTTATGTCACTGGTTTCCAGAAAGTTGCACAAAAAATGGCTCATTCAAAGACATTAAATAGGCAAAGGTGTTAAAACAGTCAATATTTGAGAGTAAAGCTTAAATTGGCGTGGCATTAAATACTTTAAATATTTTTCAATGTTATTGTACACGCTTTTGATTGATGTGAAAATCACATTCCTATTTGCAATAGGTGAAAGTGGGCAAGTGGATAAGATTTCCGAATATTTAGCCTAACAATTCACTTGAAGTATACAAGTTAATAATTATGTCTATTATATTTTGACAAATAATGAACATAATATTGACGATTATGCGTGCAAAGAAAAGTCCATAACTGTGACTGTAATAGTGATGCTTAAGTTATCTTATTGTAAATATATTGGTTAAGACTGGGATATTAAGTCTTTTGTATCATGAAGTTCTTATTTTGTATTGGCAAATCATCAAAGTCATGCATGGGGGTTAAACATAAGTAAGATTGTGTGTTTGCTCAAGCTACGCCACACGCGAATTAGTGTTAGTTTTCCATAAAGATAACTTCTTTTTTAAAAATGTGCAACACCCTTATTGTTTAGCACTATAATATCTAGACTCAATTGACAGAGCCGGGCGGTTGGGTTTAAACGGTTCAAATTGAACGATCTACATTGTAATTGCAAGGTTCTGCTTTCACTATTGACAGACTAAAAGCTGTTAATGTATTATGTCTAAGTGTATTCTCTTTTCCGTTTACACATTCCAATGTCGGAACCATTAACAGTAAAAAGGCATAAATGCGGATAAATACAACGCTATTTACTAATACCCCACACTATTTATTGAATGTTGTCCTTGAAAACATATAACACAACAGTTGCGATACCCGCAGCCCTCATAGTTGAAATCTTTAACTCGCGCTATAGCGCTACTGTATAATTCAAAATATTGACTTGTTAGTGCCGTAGCATTTGAACAGTTTATAAATAAGTGTTATTGAAAATTGAGAATTAGAGAATGATACTTTTTTATTACTTTTAGAGTGATTTCGATTTATCTTTTGTAAAAATGTTTTTCTTTTACCTAACTGGCAGAAGGTGTAAAGAATTAATGTAATTTGTCGATTTCGAGCCGTATAAACAAAGGCATGGAGGTCAATAACTCCTTTCAATTTTTGAGCATGCGCAAAGAATGGTTGGGTATAAAAGACTGGCCGGACCGGACCAAATCCGGACCAACGGAAATCTCAGAAGTGTTACGGAAATCGTTCGGAATTTTCCTAATATTGTGTTGGTATAAAAAGACTGACCGGACCGGACCAAATTAAAATATGCATTGCTATGTTTTATAGATATTGAATCTATTACAAAATATATTTTATTATGTCTGTCTGTGCGTCTGTTTGTGCGTCTGTCTGTATGTATGTCTGTATGTGCGTCTGTACGTGCATCTGTATGTGCGGCTCTCTGTCTGTATGTATGCATGTCTGTTTGTGCGGCTGTCTGTGCGTCTGTTTGTGCGTCCGTATGTATCTATGTCCGTATGTTTGCGTTGTTTCGTCTATTTATTGTAAACTGACGGCATGTGAGTACTGAACGTTTACCAGGTCTGACAAGTGGCTTTGCTCCTGGCTCTCCATTTTATTCCCTCTACAATTGCAGCTGCTGATCCAGTGTGTGTATACCACGTGGCAAATTATGTCATATATGCTACGTCGGAAGGCAATAGTTTGCTTAAAATGAAGACTTAAATATAAAGATAACTTTTCTTTTACTACACCATTTTAAATGAAACAAAGGGCAGTCTATGCCCCTTAAGGAGCTCCGCCTTCGTTTTATATAGTGAAGTTATTTTTGTTTCAAGTCATCATTCGAAGCAAAATATTACCTTCCGACGTAGCATTTATGACGTAATTTATCACGTGGTATACACACACTGTGATCTACGGCCAATGTCGTTCGCACCGACAACGAGCGCAATCGTCTGAATGGTATAAATAAACACTATATTCAAGCTGCATTCTCACAGATTGAGAGTTTTGACAACTTTTTTATTTTTTGTCTTGGAACGAACCATGATTTGCGAAAATCCATGGAAACCAGTTAGATAAGACTGCTAGCAAATAATTAGATCGCAGAGTTTTATATTTAAGTTATAAAAATGATGTTTTATGCATTTTTCTTAAACCGCTAGCAACGGTTTAAGCCATAAACATTACCGTTTGAACGGAAATATGAAAATCTGCGATCTGATCTTTTGTCAGCAATCTTATATCATTGGTTTGCAGATAGTGACACAAAAATTTGCTCTTTCCAAGACAAAAATAAAAAAGTTGTAAAAACTGTCAATCTGTGAGAGTGCACTTTTAACATCCATTTATCCCATTTCAAACTATTCATTTAAGACTATAAGTTTGCTATTTCTCAGGGTTTTTTTTTATTAGTACCTGTATATTATATGAAACTGTGTATTACATGTTGCATATTTTATACTTGAAGGACACATCTGTGTTTCAAAACCACATATTATTGATTGCATTATGAAAATCATGTCACACTCATTTCTAGTCACTTCTTTTTTAATTTGCATTTATATTGTTTCAATTTCGAATTTTGAATAAAAGTGCCACTTTTTATTTCTCAGTTCATTTCGCCCCATTTTACATTGTGTCCTGACTAACATGACTAGAACAAATTAGCCTTATTGTCATTTATAGTGCCTATTTTTTCTAATTCAGCACTTCAAAATACACAAAATGCAGCTTCTTCTTTTCAAACAAAGTTCTTATTACTGAACGTTTCAGTGTATATTACTCAAAATCTGTCTTAAAGTAAAATAAAGCTTAAAATATGTCCTGCATTATTTGAATACGATTTGTGAACTCATCTATGTTTGCATTATATATTTGTAATAAAACAAACCTACGCTGATTAAAATGTCCATGTGTCAGTACTGAAACTGCCCATTTCGCCCCCTCACAAAACACTAACTGTACATTGCTATGGATCGATTTAGAGCGAGCCTTTTTTGCTGTCTCCTACAGCAATTTTGTACTTGTACTTTTGTGGAAAGAAATACATTTGGCTGCTCAGTAATTCTTGTTCCCAAATTTACCCAAATCTACCACAAAATATTTGTTCCAAACAGAAAACAATTGTTAAGGGGAAGGCGGTGTTAACAATATAAATAGTTAAGGCTTCCTGAAACTCACAGTTTTTTTTACATATAATTATTATTTACACCCTTTTCCAGTATCAACGAGTGGGGGTGATTTTACTAATCCACGAAACGCGTAAGCGTGTATAGAAACACAGACCGGTGTTTCTTGGAGGGAGGGGACTTCCAAGCCCTCCCCGTCAAACGTTTGAGTTTAATTCTTTCACAGAATAGGTGTTGCATGGCATGGAGGGGAACCCCGCCACATCATTCCCAGTCCCCACACATATCCATTGTTTCAATCTCTCAGTCAACGGTTGACAGGTATTTTCATCTTTTGACTTTTTAAGTCACAATTTCGCACTCAGCCTGGTGGTGTCCCCCAATCCATCTTTTCAGTCACAATGAGTACATCTCTCACTCACTGACTCAGTCATATTGATGAAAAAGCTCAAAGCTCTGCTATGTGAAGGCAATGGTCGAAATAAAATAGGTATTCAAGGAAGAATGCATGACAATTAATATTTGATATGGTTTGTAAAACGAAAGATACTAGTTCCATCACATTTACGTTTTTAATGCTCATAGTGGTTGCACTTTCGAAAAAAAGTAGTGCTAACTGTATACGCGCATACATGTAGCCTTAATACGAACCTGCCGAACTTTGCTCGGTTTAGAGCCCGTATAAACATATATGTACATTCATACATAGAACCTTTAGAAAAATACATAAAGTTATTTAAATATAAAATGTTGCGTTTCTTAATTCGATTTTTTATGAACACTCATCGCTTTTTTTTCAAGAAGTTGTGTTGGTACTCTACAAACTTTGGTACCAATGAACTTTCTAACCAGAAATGAAATTCGTCTTCAAGTATATGAAATGTTTGACATTTTTGCTCACTAACAAGTATAAAGTAAGTATGTGACATCTGCCGGCTTCAATTTCAGATCTATGTGATGAAAGTCTTAGCATCGTAAGTGCTTATGTAAATGTTGCAATATAAACATCACACAAGTATGTTGTCATTTTAGATCTGCAAAAAGTACATATGTGTCAGCCCTGGATGAAATATTTAATTCTGCAACCCAGTTCTACAATATACGTCTTGGAGTCTCTGTCTCAATTCATGTAAAAATAATTATGCCGACATCTCCAACACTTTGTAAGAACCAAGCATCGTAAGATCCTAATGAATGTTATAGGTCTGTAACACTTTTTGCCCATGGGTAATCTCTCAAAATCCCTATACAGTATTATATAAACTGTTATTAGGCCAGAGTTTTTATATCGTTAGATTGACGGGAGCGCCGTACCAAAATACTGCAAAATTCAAATAAGAATAAAACTAAATTTCGCATTTTTTTTCGCCGAACGTTGTTCCGATGTGAAGAAAAAAAAATAAGTGTTCTATAACCAATATCTCAGAACCAACTGGTTTACCAATTGTCATTCATTATCGGTTTATTTACTTCAAAACCACGTACACCATTTGAAAATACGTGGGGAAACAAAACAGGTACAATTAACCATAACAACGTCCTGTCAAATGCGAATGATGTCATACCCCTTACTTCTCGCGATTTCTGCAGCTATACAGAGAGGTTTTAATTCCAAAAAGATGTTTATGTTTCTTTGTTTAAAACAAGCCGTCGAGAAATAAAGGCTTGTATATTGTGAATGTTTGTAGATCTAGCATGTTGTTCGCGATTCGTGGAATGACCGCGCAGCTTCCGGTAAAAATAAGGAGACAGAAATTCATGGGTTGTATTTGTCGCATAAAAAGTCGCTGGCGCACCTTGTATACTAAGAAGGATGAATTGGATCACAGTGTAAAAATGCATAGCTCCTGACAAACACAAACTGCAAAATGATATCGTCCTTAGGCCTAATAAAAAAATACATTTGGTTCGGGTAACCCGACCATACCTACGGAATAGGCGCCGACCCTACCGTTTTTATAGTCAGTTTGAAAAAAAAAAACGTTTTTTTTTTTTAATTCTTTTTCAATATGTAGTTTAAAAACTGAAATGCATGTACAGAAGATAACTTTAACACCATCCCGCTGCTAGGATAAAAAATGACATTTTTATATAAACATAATAAAAAAAGAAAAAAAGCCTACCTACCCTACCTATTTTTGAAAAGAATGCTACCCTAACCAAACATTTTTTTTCTAGGCCTTATCTAAGTCAAAATGGATATTCTTTTTCTGTATTTGACTCTGAGAAGCATTGAACACATTTTGGGAGCGATAAACACAAGGTATCGTATTACGTTCGTAGTTGATAATTTGTGTAATAATAAATAAGAGTTTAAATCGTTATAAATGCAGTAAATGATGTAATAATAAAATAGTGTTTGTTTCTGATAAGAAAATCTGAACATTAAAATATATTTGGCAGTCAGTGCAAGAAGCCAAACTGATTGGTTGCTCGTGTGTCAAAGTGCATCCGTAGAGCTGGAATTAGAAGGATGTTGTCACGATCAATTCTAAAATCAGTTTTTAGACCACTTATTTTGAAACATATTAAACTTGTCAGGTTTATTTTAATGCTCTCGAATTTTTTTTGGTTAAATACATATATGTAGTTTACAGATTTGACCGTCCACGCATCCGTATGCCCGGTCTAACTTTGAAGTGAGGAGGTATGTCATTCAGGGCTTAGACTTTATTTAGTAATATTTTCTATATGAAAACCACATTACGGTAAATGGTCACGGTGATATTTGTTTAAAACAGTAAAACAATTGACTTCCTTCCGGTGTCTGAGACTTTGTTCAATGTTTGATTACTTCACTATCATTGCTTATATTGTGGGCAAAAGGTCAGTAATTGTTATTTTGAACTCTTTATTGCACTGACATGTTTCATGAAACTCTTGTGAGTAATGGTATTCTACCAAGTTCTTTATAAACAAGCTTATTTTGGCTTTGAGTTATAGCACCTATACTATTTTATATATAAATCATTTTAGCAAATTTAACAACGTTTTCCCGTCTGCATGAAGCAAATAGTTTGTATATACATGAAGCATATTTAAATACATATTTTGTGAAAATAGTAATAGGTTGCATTTTTTAACTAGCTATAACTAAATAATTCTTAACATTGTTTTAGGCCAGTGAAAATACATCCAGTTTAGCTTATTAAAGTATATCATCAAAAGTACATGGTAAAATTGTATAATTAATAGCTTTAGTTATACTTCTTTACGTTTTAGTTTCTTTAAGGATATTAACGACTTAATTAATGCAGATGCGTGTGTGTTTTTCATAGAGCTATTTTTTTCATGAAATGTTTAATAAATGATGAGGTTTATAATGTAATAAATATCCCTTTGCATATGTAGGAAATATGTAAAAGTGGGTGTTTGATTAATTTAGAATAATGGATGATCTTGGACAATTATAAAACAAAGACAAAGTTGTAGCGTGGGCATGAATAACGGAAAATTTAACAAATGCGTTTATATATTCTTATTTATCACAAATGTCCAGACGGTAAAAAGGTATGTTAAGTATGATGAATACGTCGGCAATAGATAAAGAAAAAATCCCATCCGGATCTGTTCATGTTAATGTCTGATACAGCCCCGCTGTAAAAGGTCTTTATTTAAATTACAACAATATCCATCGTTTCTCAAGGTCAACAAATGACGCGTAGTACTAATTCAACATTGTTTTGCCTTTTTTGCATTATTTAGTGCATAATTAGCTATTACGATCTACGTTCTCAATAAAAGTATAAAAGGAAGATGCCTTTACTACTCAGCACAAAACTGGCCTGACTGCCATCAATTGATTTGGAACTTCGGAAACTTGAGGTAAGATACTTGATTTCTGTTTATTGTTTATTGTTAATATGATATTATCTTATTTTAAAATGATTTACTTTATCTCACTTGTGAAGACAACAATCTAAATATCACAGTCGAGTTGATTTGTTTGGTATAATACAGTACTAGCGCTATTTCTGAGACGCCCAGAATGAAAACCGGTATCTCAACTCTATTAGAATCATTCAATTTACTATGATTAAAAGTAGATTATAGTTTCTATATCTTAAAACAGTGGTAAAAGAATTGTAAACAGAACCAAAGGAATTTGTAAAATATGAAAAAAAAATCAATTAATGAAATATACACCAACCTCAAAAAATTAAAAGGAATCAAGCTAAACAGAAATGAAAAGCCTATCTAATTGAATTCGTAGTTAAGTATTTAAAGGATGTCAAAACAGTTTATTTTCTTAGGCGCGGCTAATTGGATCGCCGCTATCTTTGCTAAGCCTTATATGATTGATTGGTTAAAGACGTTTATGACCAACTGGAATATTAAGTATAAAGTTCCTGGACTTAAGGATCTTAAGTTATCTAGAGGAAACCCCGGAAACTGTTGTTTTTACCTGAAAGTCACCCCGGCCTTGACCATTGACATACTAACCTAAACAATACGGGTCATCTACTTGTCATGAACAACTGGTATACAAACTAGGAAGTTCCTGGGTGCAAGCGTTCTTTAGTTATCATATCTGTGACTTTATCAAAGCTTCATTTCACCGTACATAGACCATGAGCAATCCCGTCGTTAACACTCAGTTCAGGTGGATAAGATAGATGTGCGATTAAACAAAACCAACGCTTGATTTTGGAACATTTCCGATACATGCAGTCTGAATGATGTTCTGGCGGGATGGAGCGGCCTGAAGAAGGGGAGAACTTTTGGACCGTGGTAGACAGCGGACCAAGGTTAGCTCTGAGCATGAGAGTTGCACTTGTTGTAGTTGTATACGTAACAATTCATACGAGGATATTGGCGAGACTCGGGTAATAGGGCCGACACTGGTGTTCAACGCTTAGTAGCTGTTCTTATGGATTATATAATTTTTTTTTCAAAAGTGCGAACAATTAAATGTTCGAGAATTTGACAAAGCCATCAGTTCATGAAACGATTGCAGAAAGTTTGCCCTGAGAAGCAGGTTTTAGGTTAAAGACGCCCTGGGAAGAAAGACCTATGCTGGTTGGTTTTCTCTCGACCTATAGGGAAAGGGGTCAAGCAAGGTAGATAATTACACACACTGCCCAGCGATGAATTGGCTTTGACAAAGCTTGAACAGTGTCAAAGAGAGGCAGAAATAGTTGGAGGTGGCTGAAAATCTCGCAACTGATTACCAGTTATTGAGGCACTGGGAAATTCTGGTCCTGACCTAGGACCTTCGATCAGAGACTTATACCCGGCGAACCTATGTTAAAGCCCTCGACCTTGAAAGTCCGTATTAATGGCGCTGTGGCCAATGACGAGATATCTGTGGGAAATGCCTTAACGATTGATGCCTCGGAATACGTCTCTGACGCTTTGGTGTTTTGGCCGCCAGGCGACTTGACCTTTTGACACTGGGTGCGGATGCATTATATGAGTCTTGGGTATTTTTCCATTGTGGAGAATGGCCTTCATCATCATTCCTGTATGGTTTCGCAAATGCGAATATAGGTATGAAGCAGCAGGAATTTGGGAAATGATTATCAGTGAAAATAATGATGACCATCGCGATTATGAAATTTTTACATTTGACCTTTTCAATGTTCTGAAGGAAATCCAAACGAGGCGTGGTGTGCACATAAAATAAATAATATAAATTTATTAATGATGATAATTAATGATTATTGCTTAAATATTTCTTTTAACGGTTTTATTGAATAGTACACAAGTAATTGAGAGCAATTGATTACGGAAATGGCTAAACTGAACCGATTTTTGGAGGAGCAAAATGTAAAACTCTTTGAGAGAATTTCAGAAAGGGAGAAACATCATCATCTCATTCGGCATTTTATTTTTAGGTCACACACAACTAATAGTTGACGTGTGATTTGTAAATAATGCAACGATAAACAGGTTGCTAAAGGCCGTAACCTTAACTAGCGGGTTAATGAACAGTGTTCTCATGTACTTGCAAGTAAACCTATCGATGTTAAGAATTGCCGCTTGAATTTTTGACAATGCCTTCAAAAACATATTATCGGGACTTTCCCCAGCAAACCAAGACATTGGATGAACGTCGGATATAGGTTTGATTTAAGTCGCGAGGTCAACGACTTAAATACAACTTTGTATCAACGTAGAAATAACGATGTCAGTCCGACGTCGCAATAAGACATCGAACCGATCTTGTGTTTCGGTTATAGTTTGTTATCGGTTGTATTTTATCAAGTAAATACATACTATAAACATGCAGTTGCTCGAATAGTTGTTATACAAGAATTTGCAGTAATATTCATATCAATACATTTATATCATGTATTTTCGAAAATTCGTAAAAAAAGCCCTTTCCTTTCTTTAAAATTCTAAAATAAATTGAACCCATTTTGATCCGCTACATTGCATACCTGGGTGTACGCATACTTATGAGAGAGAAAGAGTCAATTACTTTTAAGAGGCTCGACTGTTCATATTTGAAATAATATAACAAGGTTAGTTGATACAATGCATGTTAAAGGTCTGTTTATAAAATCATAGTTTATATATTTCGAATTATCACATGCAGCAAATGAGTAGGTCATGTGAAAAAGTAGTGCAAGAATGTTCAATAAAACAACAACAAAACAGCAGGACGTTGCAAAATAATTATTATTATTTGATTTTTATATCAATATATGTTCCGTTTGTATGACGAAATAGACATATACTTTGAACAGGGTAATGAGCCTAAGGTTAAAAGAATAAAACGATTGGAGATGAGGAGACGAGAGCGCCTTCCAATACTTATGTACTTACCAGTTATTGAGGCACTGGGAAATACTTATGTATACAGCTCAGTTGCAAAAAGTTTAAACATAAACCCGGTTTAATGGCACTGGGTAAACGCCAAAAACATAGAACACAATAACAAATAATCACAAACAAGAAACATGGAAGAACCTTGATTAAGTTAAAGGAATACTATTTGTATGACTATCTCATCCGCAGTTTAGACGTCCCCATCTCTAGCGTGTTTGTATAAAATATGTTTCCTATTGCCAGATCTGTGATTTTCAGAACCTGGCATCTTCGGGTCTGAACATTTTGAAAAATAATTCACAAGGAAACCGGTACTTACATTGGATTATCAATTCTCTAAACGGTCAGTATTGGAACTCAGCCGAAACAATGTTCATAGTTTATTCGAGAATATTTATCGCAGGTGTCGAGACAAGCCATTAGCTCTCATACATTTCTTTTCTTTAAAGTCAATACTATCCCGAACGTTTACTATTTGTTCAGGCCTCAGACTGATGAATATAACTGACAACCCTTATGTTTCTATACAAAGGTAGCAAGCAATCATTTAGAGCCCATTAGCGTTAGAGATACCGACTTTCAATTTGTTTCGTATGGAATGGATAATTTGCAGACAAAGCCCACGGTCCCAAACGATAAATGTCAGCCTCCTATTTCGTCGAGCTTTAATGACACATAACACTTATCATTTTTAGAGTACGGAATCTATTGGCCAAACGTCGCATGGATGACTATGTAGACATGCAATGCTAACATTTCAGCATTATCAAAGGTTTCCATTTGGACTTTTTAATATGTATATTTAAACCTAACTGGTCTTTGTAGGCGTGATTCTTTACACAAAGGCTATTCTGGTGCGTGAGTGGTCGAATCGTGGTGTTTGTATTTGTTTTTATAATATCCAAGTATACTGGTTTATCCCTGAATGTCGACTGGGCCCGTGCCTTGTTCTTCTTAACAGGGTTTGCTTTTGATTTGTTGACTACTTGGCATGATCTTGTAGTTTTCGAGGTCTTATTGAGAGGCAATAATTCATTTTGACCTCGATGTAAAAGCACAGCATACTGCTTGTTGACTGACACTTTGTGTAATGCCCGCGAACTATTTGTAACATGAGTTCAGATTTACCACGCGAATCACAACGTTGTAGATCATCAAGTCCAAGTATTTGAGATAACACTTGAACGAATTGAAAGTGTTGAAAATAAATTCCTTAAATCCATCTCTGCAGAATAAGTATTTTGCGTAGTTCAAATACATAAATGTAGAATATTGTGTGCACACCTGAATAAATCGACTACAGTTGAACACCGCTATTCCTAACACCCTTTATCCGAAATCATCGTTTTTTCGAAATTATTTTTTGGTCCCGATTTTAATCCTTCTTTGTTTAACTAAATTTTTGGTCTTTATTCCGAAATCGCTATTACGAAATAACCGCTATTCCGAAGTAAATATTACGGTCCCGATTTGGTTTTTCACACCTATTGATCAATTCTTATTTCGAACTCGATCGGGTCAAAGTTTTTTCACACCATACAGTGAATGCACTCTGGCATCGGCTTGAGGTGACAACGGAGCAAAATAAGCGTTTGTTAAAGAATGAACATTTCATGTTCTGTATACTTGATCTTAAGCTGACTGGCAGATTTTCATATTTTGCGTTCAAAAAATAATGTTTTATGACTAAAACCGTTACTAACGGTTTAAGAAAAATGCATACAACACCATTTTTGAACTTAAATATAAAGATCTGCAATCAAATGCTTTGTCAGCAGTCTTATATGACTGGTCCCCATGCATTTTCGCATAAATTGGCTCGTTCCAAGACAAAAAAGGTTGTCAAAACGGTAAATCTATAAGAGTGCAGCTTTAAGTAGTCGAAAATAAAAAAAAGAATAAACAATTAAAACGTTTCAGAAATCCTTTCACATGTTTTTGCAAATAACAATGCTAACTCGTCTTTACTGCCATTTAACATTTTTAAATTGCTTTATCATATGATCTACGCCTTTGCTGCATTTGAAAATACTAAATATATTGATGAGGATTCTGTAAACATCGAAAGTAACTGTTGCAATTTTAGCAAAATTGCTTTTTTTCACGTAAAATGTTTGTTTACAAATAAACACAGTTATTAGCTTCTAAACTAGATGTCTTTTCCGTTTTGTGTTAATGCGTGATGACGGAATAGAATGTTGGTATCATTTGATAAGCTATTGTTTTCTGATTATTAATATTTATCTAAATGCCATAAATGGTCTGATGTCCCGTGCCGTACAGGTCTATACCATACAAAACCAACATAGGAATAGCATAAATAGTATGTTATTACCTCAAGATAATTTGGAACTCGGTTGTTCCATCACTAGAGTGAGGTTGTGCACGCAAAATGGTTAAAAACCCCGGTAAATTTACATTTTAATGTTCTTGATAAATACACCTAGTTTGTTTATTTAGTATATATGCACTGTGTTGTTTGTGGCGTTTTGTGCTGTTGCCTTCGTCCCGTAATAAATGTTACCAATACATATCAAATATAACAAAATACACATAAATACCCAAACAAGAGTTGTGTCTCTTGGTTTACAAAATTAAGTAGTATCGATAACTAACATGCTAAACACAAGTGACTTAGGTAACTCGTATGACAGTTTAATAGTTCACGCATGCAATGCTACTTCCCTTTGAAATGTGAATCCTGAATTCGAAAGGTTTAGGCAGATGGTGCAGAACAATTAAGAGAAGTGAATTATTGTTTAGTAAAAGTTTAATATGCGTACACTTTTTACGAGAATGAAAGGATTTTTTCCTCTATAAATATAAATAACTTCCAAAAAATAATAAATCTGGAAAATTATAAGTAGATTAAATAAATTTAGTGCACTCATTAAACATAAAACTTCAGTTATCATTATAAATTGACAAATGCAATTATGAAACAAACGACAGACTTCCACGTGATATGTTAAAAAATCAAACTCCTAAATGACGAAAAAACAAACATTTTAGACATATTCCATGATCATCGTTGTCTTTAAACACTAGTTGGCAATGCTTTATTTTGGAATATAATGAAATACAATAGCAAAGTATTGAAAATAACAATACAGTAATGTGTTGACAAGCAAGCCAAATAGAACAAAAATCATCTATCGGGATTAATAAAAAAATGAACGAAATAGTATTTTGCTAAACTGTAATGAAAATAGAGTACATGAATACATTTGTGAATACTCATATTTCCATTTCTCGAGATGATACCGTCTTACATACAATCTTTAAGCCATTGCTTCAGATCATTTAGTTCCTTGTTTATTAGGGTAACCGTCTAACATACCATCTTTAAGCCATTGCTTCAGACTATTCAGTGCCTTGTTTATTAGGGTAACCGTCTAACATACCATCTTTAAGCCATTGCATCAGACCATTTAGTGCCTTGTTTATTGGGGTTACCGTCTAACATACAATCTTTAAGCCATTGCTTCAGACTATTCAGTGCCTCGTTTAATAGGGTAACCGTCTAACATACAATCTTTAAGCCATTGCTTCGCACCATTTAGTGCCTTGTTTATTAGGGTAACCGTCTAACATACAATCTTTTAACCATTGCTTCAGACCATTTAGTGCCTTGTTTATTAGGGTAACCGTCTAACATACAATCTTTTAGCCATTGCTTCAGACCATTTAGTGCCTTGTTTATTAGGGTAACCGTCTAACATACAATCTTTTAGCCATTGCTTCAGACCATTTAGTGCCTTGTTTATTAGGGTAACCGTCTAACATACCATCTTTAAGCCATTGCTTCAGACTATTCAGTGCCTTGTTTATTAGGGTAACCGTCTAACATACCATCTTTAAGTCATTGCTTCAGACCATTTAGTGCCTTGTTTATTAGGGTAACCGTCTAACAAACCATCTTTAAGCCATTGCTTCAGACTATTCAGTGCCTTGTTTATTTGGGTTTACCGTCTAACATACCATCTTTAAGCCATTGCTTCAGACAATTTAGTGCCTTGTTTATTAGGGTTACCGTCTAACATATTATCTTTAAGCCATTGCTTCAGACCATTTGGTGCCGTGTTTATTCAAGTTACTATTGACTTCATAAATACTTCTTTTAGTATAAAGCAGTATAAAAGCCTTTAATGATCAAATTCCCAAAAGTCGATTTTTCATGAAAATCACAGTTATATTTCGCAAATCCATTGTTTTAAAACATTGGAAATTAGATAATTTCCTGCGTGTATTTTGACATTAAATGTAAAATATGAAAAATAATTGGGCTCCACCATTTTGTTCTATACTATCCACCTAAAACTATAAGAGACCATTAAGGAAATCACGTTACCAATGGCAATGTTACATTTATACTAATTGCATTTTTTTGGTCTAATGGATGGTCACCGCATCAAATTACATTCAAGTAAAATTGTCGCTGTATCTAAAAAGTTATTTCGTGACTAAATGGTACATATAAACATGAAATTGGATGATTGTATTAGTAAATACATATGGAAGAGCTTTTAAAGGAGCAGATCATATTCAACAACACTGACGATATGCGGCATGGTGCTGAAAAAATAAAAAATTTGATTTAAAAGTTGAGGCATCATTTGGGGCACTTATCTTATGAATTTCTAGCTATACGAATACTGCGATGGAGAAAAAAATGCACGTTCACGAAAGTCCATTCCATTTAAAATTGTTTTGGACATAACATTCTTTGGGATATGTATGATATTTTGTGTTACCAATTTAAAGTGATGCCAAAAACAATTAATTTAATTGAACTCTCATAAAGGTAAATCTCATTTGTTATATGGGAACGTACTGAGGTAATTCGATTGTTCACATTATTCGTTGAAAGTCAAGTCCTTATTTCGTGTTCTATCTCAAGGATTAGTTTCATTTAAATCGGGTCAGTTACACAATAGCTATTGTCTTAAGTTGAAAAAATAATATCTTTTATTTCCATTAGGAACCAAACTATGTATCCTAGAGAAAAACATTAATAAAACTATGCAGTTTGTTCAACTATAGTGTGGTGGTGCACGCGCAAGTTTCATTCGAATTGAATCCATCATACAAAATATAGTGAAATTGAATTGATAAACACCTTTGTATTTCATCCAATCAGTAGTATGCAATGTGCAAAAAGTATAATGATGCCTTTATGAAATGTGTACAACTGTATTGCATATGTTCATTTCCGAGTAATTGCCTTTTGATAAATGAAAAAAAGGATATCCGAAGTGATTTGTATGTAACAATGAACAAAACGTCATGAAATGATACTGCAGTGATAGTCTCGCAAATTTCATCTTACTTGAATCAATATCACAACATATTTTGCTAGTGCTTGTTCTTTTATTAGAATATCGAACACTATATTTGTATGTTCAGAGTCATAACTTTGTTATGATAAAAACAATAACAGTGTGTCAATATAATGCAGTAAGGAGTCCAAATATAACACAATGGCCAATGCTATGTAGATAATAAAACAATATCTTTAAATGTGTCCATCCAGAGCAATTTAGACTAATTCTGTGAAGGCTATAGTGTGTTCTCCAGACTTCAACCTATGATTTAGAACTCTGGCTTTCCTGGTGCGTGAATAACTGTTCCGAAGATAAAGATTGTGACAGTAATCGAATTTTCGCCAGACATTCCGATGGTATTGACTCATGATGTGTATAACTGACATCATCGATTACACTGCACTTCGTGAACATTGTTCCGCTCATCGTATGTGATGTTCAGCATCCATACAAACCTCATTTGGCATTAACAAGTGGACGCGCTAAAACAAAATCTGAGCAACAACTGGCATTCTTGTTTTACTAGCCGGGCTTGCCTACGGAGCATCAAGAGGTTATCGTCGGTCGTGGTGAAATAAACACTATTCTATATGGATTGTTGCCAACATTCTAGAGATGGGCAGTTCAAAATTATTTCGATTCGTTCAACTGTCAAGTGATACTCAAGTTACGATACCGTAATTCAGTTCTAGCCTTGGATTACTAGAAAATAAGAATAGCTCCTCAATTCATTTCGTTCATAGACTATCCAATTATATAGGCTATGCATGTATTTTCAGTTTGATTCGTATTGATATGTTTTTTTCAGTTTGGTGTATATTTCATTTATTTTTTCTAATATATTTTTAACTTACTTTGGCTCTGTTCGCTATTCGTTCACCAAGTATTTTAAGATAAAGTTACTTTTCGTTCATTGTATTCATTTTATATGATTTCTTTACATCAAAGTATTACTGTCGTAGTTTTAAATTATGTTTGCTTTAGAAGTTTGCTTGAAATAGTTCTTGCTTCTACCTTTCAGCATTGAACGCTTGCTTTGTGTTTGATATATGAATGTATTACTTGATCTATAATTAATCATTAATGGTTAAGCAAAAAGCAATTTTCATTCACAGAACAAAAATGCCATATTAACACGTATAATAAAAAGAGGGATTGCCAGTACTCAGAAAATAATGTTGCATTAATAGTGCTTCCCTAGACGAAAAAGTGCATCTTGTCAATATTTATATAAAAAACTAGAGAAACAAGTCCAAAAGCCGAAAGTTAAAACATAAGCCCCGTTAAAATGCACAGGGTCAACGCCAATGACAAAGAACCGTTCCATCGTTTACTTCGACGTTGATGAATATTTTGTTTCACTCTATATAAATTGTTAGTTTTCCTTTCCGTTTGGTTCCATCTAAACCTGAAAAAGATGTGAATTTAGAAAAAAAATATCAATGTGTGTGCTTAGCTTGTTTCTTTAGCTTATTGTATAAATATTAGAGCTCAGAAACCCAAAGTCGAATTTGAGGGTCGATGATTAAACGCAATGAAATATTCAATCGTTTAAATCGTATATTATAAGTTCAAATATGAATGAGTCCTGGTGACTTTATACCCTTTATTTATCATTTATATGTATTAAATGGAGTCCAGGTGAGAGAGTGGCCTTTGCGGGCTAGAAGAATTACGATTGCATGTTGGATATGCTCTTTTCGGGCAGACAATAATCAGTAAGATGAAGCTTGTTGTGTGTGTGTGTGTGTGTGTGTGTGTGTGTGTGTGTGTGCTTGCGTGCGTGCGTGCGTGTGTGCGAGAGGGCGTGAATGCCTTCATGTGTATGTCAGCGTCACATACATACAGTATCAGAACTCATTTGTGAATGTTATTGATTTGGTTTGCAATATAATGCATTATATTTTACTATTAACATTAGACAATGAATATATTGCTTCTCAGATGCGTGTCGAAATGTCTTACAGTGTATGTCAATTATTCTTAAGCAATGTACGCATTCGTAAAACGAGTTAAAAAGATTGAGATTATGAACAGTCATTGAGCTGTTTTGTCATGATAATTGCATAGGAGTTGGAATAGAAAGGGATATGACCGGTACCATAAACACTCGGTTTCTAGGGCTCTTTTTTATGTTTTTTAATGTCCTTTATTGGCCTGTTATAACACTTTATCTGTTTCTTTTTCATTTACATCATTCGTTTGTCGACATTTGCTCAGTGTATTTCATCAGGTACAGTTGCTTCATGGATGGTATTTTGCCTGGAATAAGGTCACGATATGGTCTTATTCAAATTCCCGCCATGACGTTATTCCACTTTGCCGACATACATGTTTAACAACACAACTTTAATAACATCATAAACATTGAAATGGTGTCCACTTAAATGTTCTTTAGTTGTCTTTATATGAGAAGACATGCGTTCATTTAATTAAACCTTTCAAAAGGTGAAATATTTTAACAAATAAATTATATATAACGCTACGAGACATAATTTTTTCCGATAAATGCTTAAGTAATAATGTTCTTCTCAAAACGCGGAGAATATAAACTATATAGATTTTTGTTTGCAGTAAAGAAATCATTATTTGATCGAAAGGCAATCCTCTATCTCTCGCCATAATTACTGAATTATAGTGAACAGAGAGTTAATGATGCAAACCTTGTAAAGTTTTAACTATAATGGCAATAATGATTCGTTAAGAAACTAATAGTTCACCTATTCTGCGCAAATACACGTGTTCAACAGATATTATCGTATTGACAATATTACGAATGCATGCTGTAGTAATTACAGGACTGTCTTAGAGAAGATGCTGCACTAGGCGGACGAATCAAGAGAATGAAGATGAAAGTCAATCTAACTTGTATAACTGTGTATTTAATTGAGATATACTCGTGTCAGATTGATAATGTTGAAATTATTGACAAGTTAGATGTTACAAATACATTTAATGTGAATATAACTGTTGGCATACTCATAGAGAGGTCAGCTCTTTTCGACTTCCCTTTCGCAATCAACAGAACAAAGGGACTCATAAGCATTGCTATCAACAAAACGAGGGAACTTTTACAAAACGTCGCCAATCTAGTAAGTGTTTACTTAGAGATGACATAAATGAAAATCGTGGTACAGAGCAACGTGTTATGTATTTAGTGCTTAATAATCATTGAAGTAATATTTATGATACCAAGTCAGTTCATAATTCATGACTTCATTTATTTAGTAACATACAATGAATAAATGAATTAAACGCAATTGATAAGTATAACATAAAGGCTTACGAGTTGAATTTATACAGCTACTGAATTGATTTCTTACATTTTAAAATAAATTGTTGACATTATAGATTTTAAAATGTATACATGAGTGGTTATTCTATACGCACTTTATTAACAGATTGACACTCTTATTCACAACCAATATATACACAGGTATAACAAACATAAATTCTGGGTGATAATATTTTAACTAATTAATAAATAATTGCATTTATGAAGTATATTAATAACTGATGGCGAGATTTTAAACGTGTATTTAATAGCTGAAAACGCAAAATAGTAAATGATTGGTGAATGCTTAAAACTTTTCTGTGATCTATTATCGTCTCATATAGTAGCAAAAAGGTGTTTTCGGCTCCCTTCTTTCAAATAAATCTCTGTTTCCTTCATAAGAACCATTGTTTTCGATATTTATTCATTCATTCTGGTATATTAAAACAATTGTATTTATTGTGTAAAATCTTATTTGGAAGTAAGAGCGCATCTTTAAACATGATTTATAATATTGATTAAAGGTCGTTGAGGAAACGCTTGTTTAACAACTTTTTTATTGCATGACCACTCACTTAATTTAAGTGACAGAATAATATATAGACACCTGTTAAAAGCAAAGTGTCCCTCCTTTGTTTCGGCGCTCGTGCCTATTTAATACCATTTCATATCATACTCATACCATGAAAGAAGCTAGATTTAGATAATAATAAAATGTGTTGATGACATTTCAAATAAAAATATAAAACTGTACTGAGACAAACTGCTAACCCACCATTATATACAATGGAAATATTGACAATAGCGTTTTATATTTTTTATGACAATGCTGTATCTAAATATAACACCATATCACAACCTAACCTAACAAATTTCCTACCTGGTCCAACGATCACCTAACAAATGACCTACCTGGTCCAATGATCACGTGCGGCTTTTACTTGTACAGTAGATCAGCTGTCAGTGCCCCCCATTTCAAGGCAGTACAAGATGGCACATCACATGGCATCGTTACAAACTCCTGAAATCGTAAAATCACAACGATACTTTTTTACTTATTGCCTTATCTTATTATGAAGCAGTAAATCTTTATCGAGTTTTGATATTGGTTATTTAATAAAACCAACTCCTTACGCAACTGATATGATTAAATTAAGTTCATAAGAAACGTGGCGAGTGGGTTAAAGATTAAATGATACACTGGATGACATTGTTTATTTAATGTCTACTGAGCATTAATTATTGTAGCTATTGTTCTGTTTCACTTCAATGTTAAATAAAACAATTAAGCTTAATGATACAACAAGTAAGGAAGATTTTTCTTGTTACTTATGTGAACGACAAGGATAAGGTTTACCTCCATTTATATTTTCCGTGTATTTAAATGATATAGAAAAATATTACACGTTGAATGGTTTCAAAGGCATACATATTGGTATGTTACAAATGTTCTTATTGTTTTAAGCTGATGATATCATAATTATGGCTGAATCTGAGGATGAATTAAATAAAGGTTTATTTTTACTTTAACAGTATTGTGATAGATGGAAACTAAGTGTAAACTCTACCAAGACTAGAATAAGGATTTTTAAAAAAGGTGGAAGGTTCAGTAAATACTTAAGCTTCTCACATAAAGGAGACAAAATAAATATAGTCAAACATTGTACATACTTAGTCATTGTTTTTACAACTGGAGGCTCTTTTGCCAAAAGAAAAATGAAACAATAGCAGGACAGGCATCAATAGCAGTTAATTAAATTAATATCAAATTAAATTTCATATCGAAAGGCTTTCATTTTCACTTTTCTTTTCAAAGAGTCTACCTTCTCATACCTCTATTTGTTATTACATTAAAATCATCAGGTCTTTTTCCTTAACTTAATCTCCCATACTTTTGATTGTGGATTTTAAACAGCATCATATTTTAGTAAAACATTTGCCATTTCTTTTATTGAGGTCTTTCACTAAGTTATCCACCTTTGTCATTAATTTGTCAAGTTAAGTGTTTAGTAATGCTGTTCAAGTCAGGTTGTTCACCTCGCCTGATTCAAGATGAGATATAATTTGGTCGTCTTTCTTCTTCTTTTTTCTGTGCTTTCTTACTATCTTCTAGTTGGTCACATGAAGACCTTTTTTCTAATTCATAAGTATTTGATTGCTCACGTTTACATTTTTTTTCTTCCGCATTCATTCTTTCTTTTTCACTCATGACTTTCGTATATATACTTGTCCTTTTTGACGCCATATTTATTTTTAGAAGTGTAGATCTTAAATCACTGAGCGTGGGAATGTTTTCAATGTACTATATTAAGAAGCATAGTTTGAAAAATCAAGAAAAAATGGCCGACACATAATTGATTACGCATTTCACTGTAACTCATATGTCCAACCTGTCAAAGTTCGCGTAAACTAGTTTCATGGTCTTTTGAGTTCCATTCATGGTTAATCTATTCTTCCGTCAGCAAAGAAACATGTACAAACGTCTTAATACAGCTTCATTCATAATTTTATATATAGCATTTTATACACGTGTCGTTGACACCGTAACCGGAAGCAAGCTAAATGGAAATCTTGCAGGTAAGGGGTCAATCTTGATTTGCTTTATACCAAATGATCGATTACACCTAAACTTTGGTCGCAGGGAAACATCCATGTGTCATTTCTTTCTTGGATGTTATAAACACATTCACCAAAACAATCAATTGTTTTTTGATTATTTTACTTATTCCATTTATGAATTAAACAAATGTTAAATCTAATACTTTTTAACAAGTGGATCAAATTTTCTTTGGTTTTTATCTGGTATTCCTGACCAACCATTCAAAAACCATGATTTTTTGTTGTGTTTTTGTTCGTATAATAACTAAACAGAAGAATATTATTATATTAAAAAATGTCTACAAATGTTTTGTTCCACTGGTATAATTATCAGAATTATAAAAAAAATATTTTTTTGTATATTGCGACATATTTTAAAGGAATTATTTATGAATGACTTTTGTATAATCATTTTTACGATTTTTTAGTGAAAAACAATCAATAAAGGATATTGGCAAACATGGGAACGAGTCGCAGAGTTATGAGTGATACGCCCTTGGTTGATCTTCGTGATATGGTGTTATATTTAGATACAGCGTTGTCATAAAAAAATATAAAACGCTAGTGTCAATATTTCCATTGTATATAATGGTGGGTTAGCAGTTTGTCTCAGTACAGTTTTATATTTCTATTTGAAATGTCATCAACACATTTTTTTATTATCTGAATCTAGCTTCTTTCATGGTAGGAGTATGATATGAAATGGTATTGAATAGGCACGCGCGCCGTAACAAAGAATGGACACTTTGCTTTAAAAAGGTGACTACATAGATTATGTTATTCTGTCACTTATTATGTGAGTGGTCACGCAATAAAAAAAGTTATTAATCAAGCGTTTCCCCAACGACCTTTAATCAATATTATAAAATACGTTTAAAGAAGCAGTCTTACTCCCAAACAAGATTTTCCGCAATTGTTTTAATATACCGGAACGTATGAATAAATATAAAAAACAATGGTTCTCAAGAAGGAAACAGAGTTTAATTTGAAAGAGCCAAAAACACTTTTTTGTTACTATATGAGACGATAATAGATCACAGAAAATCTTTAAGCATTCACCAATCATTTAATATTTTCCGTTTTCAGCTATTTAAATCTTACTAACAGTTATTAATATTCTTCATAAATGCAATTATTTTGTAATTAATTAAAGGTTTATCACTCAGAGTTTATGTTTGTTATACCTGTGTGTGTATTGATTGTGAATAAGAGTGTCACTTTAATAAAGTGCGTATAGAATAACCACACATGTATACATTTTAAAATCTATAATGCCTACAATTTATTTTGAAATGTAAGAAATCAATCATGTAGCTGTATAAATTCAACTCGTAAGCCTTTATGTTATACGTATCAATTGCTTTTACTTCATTAATTCATGTATGTTATTAAATGAATGAGACATGAATTTTGACCTGATTTGGTATCATAAATACTACTTCAATGATTATAAAGCACTAAATACATAGCACGTTGCTCTGTACCACGATTTTCATTTATGTCATCTCTAAGTAAAAACTTACTAGATTGGCGACCTTTGGTAAAAGTTCCCTCGTTTAATTGATCGCAATGCTTATGAGTCCTTTTGTTCTGTTGATTGCGAAAGGGAAGTCCAAAACAGCTGACCTCTCTATGAGTATGCCAACAGTTATAGTCACATTAAATGTATTTGTTACATCTAGCTTGTCAATAAGTTCAACATTATCAATTTGACACGAGTATATCTCAATTAAATACACAGTTATCCAAACAAGAATGACTTTCATCTTCATTCTCTTGATTCGTCCGCCTAGTGCAACATCTTCTCTAAGACAGTCCTGTAATTACTACAGCTTGCATTCGTAATTTTGTCAATACGATAATATCTGTTGAACACGTGTATTTGCGCAGAATAAGTGAACTATTAGTTTCTTTTTTGTGATAAACTTTTATTCCGGTATCATGCATAACATACATTTTACAATATCATATATTTGATCTCAATACAAAATAAGTTTAGAGGTGTCTGTATTACTCCAATATTGATATTGGTATATGTTGCACATGAGATGGAAATGTTTGTTTTTCGTTTAGTTACCTAAGGAAAAAATAAAATTTTGTAAAAAAAGGCGATCATTTTTTTAGTCAAATAAGAAAATAAAAATCCAATGAAGTATGAGATGTAAGAAGAATAATAGAACATGTAATAAAACATGTAAGGTTGCCTTTAAAATTAATTTCAATTTATATTGATTTGGTTCCATTTTAGGTCATGTAACTGTATTTTGCCCTTTGATTCTGCCAAACATCTCTCTATTTGTTTTCTTTGTTTGAGATATATGACAAAGCTTTCAAAAGCTGGAATATCGTTTATAAGTTTACATTTATGAATATAGAATTTTGATAATAGGAAAATAAAATTGATAAGCATCACTCTCGGAGTCTGTTTCTCTATAATTCCAAAAGAGATATTTTTGAATGTTATTTCAGTTTGAATATTGTTCCTGTCAAGGAATACTTTTAATTTTGACCAGAAATGTTGTACTTTGGAACACTCCCAGTAAAGATGATTTATATCCTCAATATACATATTGCAGAAACCGCAGAGGTTTGAATTTGCGAGTTTATATTTAAACAACATTTTGTTTACTGGCAAAATCCTCTTAATATATTTATATTGAAAGCTCCTTAATCTGTTTTCGATAGTGCAATAAAAACAGTTCAGATATATACTTTTCCATTCTAAAAGCATGAATTCATTTTCCCATTTTACTTCTGGTTTGTTGACTTTTTGGCCTTTATGCTTGTTTATGTAGTTTTCATATAAAAGTCTGTTCGGTTTCTTTATTCTTAGAATTCTGTCAAGCAGTAGATTATTTGTAAGCGGTTGTGTAATGGTATGCATATCAATATTTTTAAGTTCGTCTTTCCAGTTAGTTGGAATGCAAGAAATTAAAGCATGGTAGTTTAAAAATTCTGAAGGATGTAGATCATATAAATTTCTAAATTGCTCAAAATCATAAAATCTGTGTCTTTTAAAATCATAGAGGTGTTCAATATACTTAATTCCTCGCATAAACCAGGTCTTAAAAAAAGTCGGCTTGCTATTTAGTTTAATAAACGAGTTATTCCAAAGTATTTGTTTCGGAATAGATTTCGGATTTTGGTCGAAATTTATCGATGTCCAACCTAAAAGTATATCTCTCAGAAAAGTATTCTTTATTATGCTTGGGACATCGTTTTCTTTTAAATTTGATTCGAGCAATATTTTACTTCCGTGATCCTGAAATTCTTGCAAATACAACTTTTTCCAGTCGCCTTCATTGTTTTCATCTAATAGACGTGTTAACCACCTTGCTTTTAGCGAATGTATATATGCAAAAATATCAGTCATTTTAATTCCTCCCTCTTCATATTTATTGATTAATGTGTGTCTAGATATTTTATCAGGTTTCCCATCCCAAATGAAATTAAACAGTTTTTGATTAAGTACTTTAAGGATATTATCTGGTGGGTTTTGAAGAACAGTCAATGGATAGATTATCTTTGGCAACGCGTATGTCTTAATAACAGTCACTTTGCCAAGTAATGAAATGTTGTGTTTCCTCCATCTATCTAAGCAGGAGTATAATTCACGTAGTTTGGGGGAAAAGTTAAGATCAAAGGTTTTGTCTTTTTCATTTGTGAATATCATTCCGAGAGTACATGCTTTATCAGATGTCCATGTAAAATTGTTGCGTTTGCAATAAACAACATTAGTGTCTTTTAAAGAACCAATTCTAAGAATAATAGATTTCTTTAGGTTTAGTTTTAGACCAGATATACTACTAAATTTGTCAATAGTTTCTACAAGTTTTTCAAATGACTGTTTTATGCCGTCAGTGATAAACGTTGCATCATCGGCAAACATAGTATTTTTTAAATCTTCATTTGCTACAGTTATACCTTGAATTGAGTTGTTTGATCGTACGGCAATGGATAACATTTCTATAGATATAATGAACAAGTAAGGGGATAGTGGACAGCCTTGTCGTACACCTCTTTCAATGTCGAAGAAATCGGATAGGTGACCATTATTTGAAACACAACTTTTAATTCCATTATAAAACGTTAAAATCCATTGTTTTAGTGAGCTGCCAAAATTGAAGGAATCAAGTGTCTTCATTAAAAAAGTGTGATTTAAACTGTCAAAGGCTTTTTCAAAGTCTGCGAAGAATAGCAGTCCTGGATTGTTATTTTTGTTTAAATTATCGATCGTCTCATAGAGAAGCCTACTGTTTTCACCTATGTATCTGCTTTTAACAAAGCCAGTTTGAGATTTATGTATAATAGAAGGCAACACATTTTTTTATACGGTTTGCTATTGCCTTTGTAGCTATTTTGTAGTCAATGTTAAGAAGAGAAATTGGTCTCCAGTTATTAAGTGATGTTAGTTCTTTGTCTTTTTTAGGAATAAGGTTAATAATACCTTGCTTTTGAAGGTCAGTTAAAGTTTTGTTTTCGAAAGAGTAATTGATAGAATTCAGAAGGTAAACTTTAAGATCCTGCCAAAATATTTTATAAAACTCAGTTGTTATTCCATCTGATCCTGGGCTCTTGTTATTTTGCATATCTAATAGGGCTGTTGCACATTCATTTTCCGTCAATAAACCTTCACATGATTGTCTCTGTGTGTCATTTAGTTGAATTATATTTTCACGTTCACCAAAGAATTCATTTATATCGTTAACATCAATATTATCATGTGTATAGAGTTTACTGTAAAAAAGGTTTGTCTGTTTTAGTATATCTTTAGTTTTTGTAATTTCCTTTCCATTTACAGATAGACATGTTATAGTTTTCGTTTCACTTCTTTTTTTCTCTAAATTTGACAAATATTTTTATCCATACCATCAATTTGAGCTGCCTTAGACCTTATATATAAACCCTGTGTTTTAATTCGGTGTATTTCTTCTAAACGATTTTTCATTTCTGTAAGAGTATCTAAAGTAGCATTGTCCGTATCAGTGTTACTTATTGAAAATCCAATATCTTCAATATCATTAATCAACTATGTTTCTTCTAAAGCTTCTGTTTTCTTTTTAAAAGAACAATATTTAATAGTAGCATTTCTGATAGTACCTTTAATTAATTTCCATAGTACGTTAGGATTAGCTTCTTTATTAAATTCAACGAGTTCGCTAATGTTTCTTTTAATTTCTTTTTGATATTTATCATCAAGTAAAACTGAATTATTTAATTTGAAATATCCTGGACCACGTGGTTCAGATAAAAAGTTTATTTCAAAAGATACTATTGAGTGGTCTGACCTTAGACCAGTAGATATTTTACATTTCGAGATGCAATTTAAAATATTTGAAGAGACCAAAAAATAGTCCAACCTGCAAAATATAGGAGGCCGGTGGTTTGAATGCCAAGTAAAATGGCGAATGTCTGGGTTATTTAACCGCCACACATCTTTAATATCATAATTATTGATTAAATTTTGAATTATATCTCTGCTTTTACAATGTGTTTTATTGTGACTGTTCTTTTTATCTTTTTCAACATCAATTACTATATTAAAATCACCTCCAATAATCGTGGTGTCATCTTCTTTATCGTTAACAAAATTTTGTATTATTTTAAAGAAATCGTCATCGTCATTATTTGGTCCATATACATTTAAAATAAAACACGTTTTTTCTTGGATTTTTAACTTTAGATATTGTAATCTTCCAATTACTAATCCGTTATGCTCTATTATCTCAAAATCTCTATTTAACAAGATGCCTACTCCTTGATTATTTGAACTATTGCCGCTTAAATAAATATTATTGCCCCATTCTCTTTGCCATACCGTTGGATCAGAACTTGTACAATGTAATTCTTGTAAAAGACATATATCATAATTATGCTGTTTACACCAATTACAAATCTGTGCTCTCTTCTTGACATTCCCTAAACCTCTAACATTAAATGTGCATATTTTAATCATATCGATGTTTATTATTTTTGTCTCACTAAAGCCGATCTACAATGATGATACGAGCAGGTAACAGCCGCATACCCATAAATGGAACTCACTGAGAATGACATGGCAACCTTATTATAACAGTGTACTGGTGTCATATTCGAAAAAAACTATAAATGGAAAATAATAAGACACCTTGACAGTTGGACAGATATGAATACAACACAATCAAAGAATATGTATGAACATATGAAAAATAAGTAAACTGGCTTTCGAGTAACAAAAAAAACTAAACAGAAGAAGCATACACATGTGACCAGATCTCTACTAGATACTATCATAGTACTTATTTACTTCTAAAACTTAGATATTCATCTATTGAATTGACTATACAGAATCTAGTACAAAGAAGAATTTGTGTAAAGCACTACACCCCACCCATGTCAAAAAGTCCTTCTCAATTATTTTACGATGTATATCTTAAAAATGAAAAATAGCACTTATTTACTCGAGAAAAACTTAAATGGGTTGGAAACGATATAAAAGTGTATGCTTACACCTTAAACACAGTGGTATTAATTATAATAATGAATCATTGCATTGTTTATTTGATTTTAAACTGCATTTTAAAACCCTAGTCGAAAATACACGAAATACTAAGATTCCAAAAATGTATATATTGTGTGTGTCATACTAACATACAATAATATAATTAATTAAACATATACACGTTACAGTTATTATAACATATACAAAATGTAGAGTTTAAGTGCAAAGACGAAAGAAAAAATCAGAAAAAACAAACAAAAAACAACAATACAAAACCTAAAAAAAAAAAAAAAAAATATTTTGAGTAAATTAGATTTGAGTTGTTTCCCTTTGGTACAAGCAATTGTGTTTATTTGTTTTTTCAAAGTATATGAGTATGATAAAATATTTCATTTAAAATTGTTCTATTTTAATGAGTTGTACATATGCATCTTATTTTTGTTTTGCTTTGTATCTAGTTTAACAATGTAAACTAACATAGCCAGTATATAGCTTTGATGGATGTGAGAGCAATATAAAAAGTATGATTTACAGCTGTAGACAATAGTATTTGTTTAATCCTGTATTATTTCACTACTTACTTAATCTTTTCAAAAACAATAATATTTCATTAATGTTAATAAAATGATGATGTTATTCATTTAATAGTACACATTTTGATTAGCCTGTAAACAATCATTATGATATTTAAAATTAATTCGTCATCAAAAGGTGCCTCTATACAGTTAAACGTGATATATTATCATTTATGTTAATGGTCAGTCATACCTAAGAAGTGTACGCGTAACGCTTCAACAAACAACAGGTAGCTTTTGTCAATGCTGACCGCGCTTTAAATATTTCACAGGTTACAAGTATTGTATACAAAATTAATAGCGCAACACGCTCTAGATAGTTTTTCTCCTATGGCCAAGGTAGGTCGTTCCATTCTTTGTACTTGTCATACTTTACTTCAATAGTCTTGTCTAACTTGTTCCGGTAGTATATCGTACCATTCTGCGTCCACGCCTGCACCACTTCATCGTTCATTTTGCGTTTCACACACATGAGGACCCGTTGATTCTCTCTGGTGAGGTCCTCATTTATAAAGTATGAGGAGTTTTTCAGTATTTTCCTGCTTCTGAGAATTTTGTCTTTCAGCAAACTATTAGTTTCTTAACGAATCATTATTGCCATTATAGTTAAAGCTTTACAAGGTTTTCATCATTAACTCTCTGTCCACTATAATTCAATAATTATGGCGAAAGAGAGAGGATTGCCTTTTCGATCAAATAATGATAACAGATAACTATATAGTTTATTATTTCTCCTCGTTTTGAGATGAACAATATTACTAATGCATTTATCGGAAAAATGATGCCTCGTAGCGTTTTATACTTATAAATAGTTTTTAAAAAGAAACTGATGCATTATATGAACTACATTAATAAATTTAAATATTTTACCTTGTGAAAGGTGTTATTAAATGAACGCATGCCTTCTCATACAAAGACAACTAAAAAACATTTAAGTGGACACCAATTTTGATATATATGATGTTATTAAAGTTGTGTTGTTAAACATGTATGTCGGCAAAGTGGAATAACGTCATGGCAGGAATTTGAGTAAGACCATACTATACTGTTATCGTGACCTTATTCCAGGCAAAATACCAGCCATGAAGCAACTGAATTTGATGTAATACACTGAGCAAAGGTCGACAAACGATGTATATGAAAAAGAATGTACGCAAAAACAGATCAAGTGTTATAACTCGCCAATATAGGACATCAAAAAACATAAAAAAGAGCCCTAGAAACCGAGTGTTTATGGGACAGGTCATATCCCTTTCAATTCCAACTCCTGTGCAATTAGTATTGACAAAACAGCTCAATGACTGTTCATAATCTCAAATTTTTATTTAACTCATTTTACGAATACGTACATTGCTTAAGAATAATTTTCACACACTGTAAGACATTTCGACATGCAACTAAGAAGCAAATATAATTATTGTCTAATGTATATTGCATACCAATCCATAACCTTCACAAATGAGTTCTGATGCTTTATGTTTATGGCACTGACGTACACACGAAGGCATGCACGCACGAATGAACGCACGCACGCACGCACGCACGCACGCACGCACGCACGCTCGCACACACGCACGCACGCACGCATACACACACACTAAGAGAGAGTCAGTATGTTCGTAAAGGGCTTCATCTTACTGATTCTCTTCTGCCCGTAAAGAGCATATCCCACATGCACTCGTAATTCTTCTAGCCCGCAAAGGCCACTCTCTCACCTGGACTCCATTTAATACATATAAATGATACATAAAGTGTATAAAGTCACCAGGACTCATTCATATTTGAACTTATTATATGCGATTTAAACGATTGAATATTTTATTGCGTTTAATCAACGACCCTCAAATTCAAATTTGGGTTTCTGAGCTCTAATATTTATACAATAAGCTTAAGAAACAGACTCAGCGCACACATTTAGATTTTTGTTCTAAATTCACATCTTTTTCAGGTTTAGATGGAACCAAACGGAAAGGAAAACGAACAATATATTTAGAGGGAAATAAAATATTCATCAACGGCGAAGTAAACGACGGAACGACTCTTTGTCATTGGTGTTGACCCTGTGCATTTTAACGGGGCTTATGTTTAAACTTTCGGCTTTTAGACTTGTTTCTGTAGTTTTTCATATAAATATTGACAAGATGCACTTTTTCTTCTAGGGAAGCACTATTAATGCAACATTATTTTCTGGGTACTGGCAATCCCTGTTGTTATTATAAATGTTAATATGGCCTTTTTGTTCCGTGAATGAAAACTGCTTTTTGCTTAACCATTAATGATTAATTATAGATCAAGTAATACATTTATATATCAAACACAAAGCAAGCGTTCAACGCTGAAAGGTACAAACGAGAACTATTTTAAGCAAATTTCTAAAGCAAACATAATTAAAAACTACGACAGTAATACTTTGATGTAAAGAAATCATATAAAATGAATACAATGAACGAAAAGTAACTTTATCTTAAAATACTTGGTGAACGAATAGCGAACAGAGCCAAAGTAAGTTTCAAAATATATTAGAAAAAATAAATGAAATATACACCAAACTAAAAAAAAGATATAAATACGAATCAAACTGAAAATACATGCATAGCCTAAATAATTGGATAGTCTAAGTATGAAATGAATTGAGGAGCTATTCTAATTTTCTAGTAATCCAAGGCTAGAACTGAATTACCGTATCGCAACTTGAGTATCACTTGACAGTTGAATGAAGCGTAGCAACTATGGATGCCCGTAGAATGGAAAGAAGCTTGAACTGCCTATCTCTAGAATGTTGGCAACAATCCATATAGATTAGTTTTGCTTTCACCACGACCGACGATAACCTCTTGACGCGTCGAAGGCAAGCCCGGCTAGTAAAACAAGAATGCCATTTGCTGCTCAGATTTTGTTTCAGTGCGCCCACTCGTTAATGCCATATGAGGCTTGTGTGGAGGCTGGACATCACATACGATGACCGGAACAATGTTCACGAAGTGCAGTGTCATCGAATATGTCAGTAATACACATCATGAGTCAATACCATCGGAATGTCTGGCGAAAATTCGAATACTGTCACAATCATTATCTTGGGAACAGTTGTTCACGCACCAGGAAAGCCAGAGTACTAAATCATAGCTTGAAGTTTGGAGAACACACTATAGTCTTCGCAGAATCAGTCTAAATTGCTCAGGATGGACACATTTAAAGATTTGTTTTATTATCTACATAGCATTGGCCATTGTGTTATATTTGCACTCCTTACTGCATTATATTGACACACTGTTATTGTTTTTATCATAACAAAGTTATGACTCTGAACATACAAATATGGTATTCAATGTTCTAATAAAAGAACAGGCACTAGCTAGATATGTTGTGATATTGATTCAAGTAAGATGAAATTTGCGAGATTATCACTGCAGTATCATTACATGACGTTTTGTTCATTGTAACATACCAATCACTTTGGATATACATTTTTTTTTTCATTTATCAAAGGGCAATTACTCGGTTCTTACTGAAATGAACATATGCAATAAAGTTGTACACATTTCATACAGGCATACAGGCGTCATTATACTTTTTACACATTGCATACTACTGACTGGATGAAATGTTTTTATTAATTCAATTTCACTATATTGTGTATGATGGATTCAATTCGAATGAAACTTGCGCGTGCACCACCACACTATAGTTGAACAAACTGCATAGTTTTATTAATGTTTATCTCTAGGATACATAGCTTGGTTCCTAATGGAAAAAAAGATATTATTTTTTCAACTTAAGACAATAGCTATTGTGTAACTGACCCGATTTAAATGAAACTAATCCTTGAGATAGAACACGAAATAAGGACTTGACTTTCAACGAATAATGTGAACAATCGAATTACCTCAGTACGTTCCCATATAACAAATGAGATTTACCTTTATGAGAGTTCAATTAAATTAATTGTTTTTGGCATCACTTTAAATTGGTAACACAAAATATCATACATATCCCAAAGAATGTTATGTCCAAAACAGTTTTAAATGGAATGGACTTTCGTGAACGTGCATTTTTTTCTCCATCGCAGTATTCGTATAGCTAGAATTTCATAAGGTAAGTGCCCCAAATGATATCTCAACTTTTAAATCTGTGTTTAATTTTGTCAGCATCAAGCTTCATATCGTCAGTGTTGTTGAATATGCTCTGCTCCTTTAAAAGCTCTTCCATATGTATTTACTAATACAATCATCCAATTTCATGTTAATATGTACCATTTAGTCACGAAATATTACTTTTAAGATACAGCGACAATTTTACTTGAATGTAATTTGATGCGGTGACCATCCATTAGACCAAAATGCAATTAGTATAAATGTAACATTGGTAACGTGATTTCCTTAATGGTCTCCTATAGTTTTAAGTGGATAGTATAGAACAAAATGGTGGAGCCCAATTATTATTCATATTTTACATTTTATGTCAAAATACACGCAGGAAACTATCTAATTTCCAATGTTTTAGAACAATGGATATGCGAAATGTAACCATGATATACATGAAAAATCGACTGTTCGGAATTTGAGCATAAAAGGCTTTTATACTGCATTATACAAAAAGAAGTCTTTATGGAGTCAATAGTAACCTCAATAAACACGGCACTAATGGCTAAAAGATGGTTTGTTAGACGGTAACCCAAATAAACAAGGCACTAAATTGTCTGAAGCAATGGCTTAAAGATGGTATGTTAGACGGTAACCCCAATAAACAAGGCACTAAATAGTCTGAAGCAATGGCTTAAAGATGGTATGTTAGACGGTTGCCCCAATAAATAAGGGACTAAATGGTCTGAAGCAATGGCTTAAAGATGGTATGTTAGACGGTAACCCCAATAAACAAGGGACTAAATGGTCTGAAGCAATGGCTTAAAGATGGTATGTTAGACGGTAACCCCAATAAACAAGGCACTTAATGGTCTGAAGCAATGGCTTGAAGATGGTATGTTAGACGGTAACCCCAATAAACAAGGCACTAATTGGTCTGAAGCAATGGCTTAAAGATGGTATGTTAGACGGTAGCCCCAAAAAACAAGGCACTAAATGGTCTGAAGCAATTGCTTAAAGATGGTATGTTAGACGGTTGCCCCAATAAACAAGGCACTAAATGGTCTGAAGCAATGGCTTAAAGATGGTATGTTAGACGGTTGCCCCAATAAACAAGGGACTAAATGGTCTGAAGCAATGGCTTAAAGATGGTATGTTAGACGGTAACCCCAATAAACAAGGCACTAAATGGTCTAAAGCAATGGCTTAAAGATGGTATGTTAGACGGTAACCCCAATAAACAAGGCACTAAATGGTCTGAAGCAATGGCTTAAAGATGGTATGTAAGACGGTAACCCAAATAAACAAGGCAATAAATAGTCTGAAGCAATGGCTTAAAGATGGTATGTTAGACGGTTGCCCCAATAAACAAGGGACTAAATGGTCTGAAGCAATGGCTTAAAGATGGTATGTTAGACGGTAACCCCAATAAAAAAAGGCACTAAATGGTCTGAAGCAATGGCTTAAAGATGGTATGTTAGACGGTTACCCCAATAAACAAGGCACTAAATGGTCTGAAGCAATGGCTTAAAGATGGTATGTTAGACGGTTACCCTAATAAACAAGGCACTAAATAGTCTGAAGCAATGGCTTAAAGATGGTATGTTAGACGGTAACCCCAATAAACAAGGGACTAAATGGTCTGAAGCAATGGCTTAAAGATGGTATGTTAGACGGTAACCCCAATAAACAAGGCACTAAATGGTCTGAAGCAATGGCTTAAAGATGGTATGTTAGACGGTAACCCCAATAAACAAGGCACTAAATGGTCTGAAGCAATGGCTTAAAGATGGTATGTAAGACGGTAACCCCAATAAACAAGGCACTAAATGGTCTGAAGCAATGGCTTAAAGATGGTATGTTAGACGGTTGCCCCAATAAACAATGGACTAAATGGTCTGAAGCAATGGGTTAAAGATGGTATGTTAGACGGTAACCCCAATAAACAAGGCACTAAATGGTCTGAAGCAATGGCTTAAAGATGGTATGTTAGACGGTTGCCCCAATAAACAAGGGACTAAATGGTCTGAAGCAATGGCTTAAAGATGGTATGTTAGACGGTAACCCCAATAAACAAGGCACTAAATGGCCTGAAGCAATGGCTTAAAGATGGTATTTTAGACGGTTGCCCCAATAAACAAGGCACTAAATGGTCTGAAGCAATGGCTTAAAGATGGTATAGTAGACGGTTGCCCCAATAAACAAGGGACTATATGGTCTGAAGCAATGGCTTAAATATGGTATGTTAGACGGTAACCCCAATAAACAAGGCACTTAATGGTCTTAAGCAATGGCTTAAAGATGGTATGTTAGACGGTTGCCCCAATAAACAAGGGACTATATGGTCTGAAGCAATGGCTAAAAGATTGAATGTTAGACGGTACCATCTCGAGAAATGGAAATATGAGTATTTATAAATGTATACATGTACTCTATTTAATTACAGTTAAGCAAAATACTATTTAGTTCACCTTTTATTTATCCCGATAGATGATTTTTGCTCTATTTGGCTTGCTTGTAAACTCATTATTGAATTGTTATTTTCAATACTTTCATTTTATTCCAAAATATAGCAATGCCAACAAGTGTTTAATGACAACGATTATCATGGAATATGTCTAAAATGTTTTTGTTTTTTTCGTCATTTAGGCTATTTAGGTTGATTTTTTAACATTTCACGTGGAAGCCGGTTGTTTGTTTTATAATTGCATTTATCAATTTATAATGATAAATTACGTCTGGTTTTATGTTTGTATTTTATGTTGGCACTAAATTTAATTATTTCTACTGTATTATTTCCCAGCCTTTTGCTTGGAAATTATTTATATTTATGGCGAAAAAAATCCTTTCTTCCTCGTCAAAAGAGTACTCATAATAAACCTTTACTCAACAATAAAACACTTCTCTTAATTGTTCTGCACCATCTGCCTTAACGTTTCGAATTCAGCATTCACATTTCTAAGGGAAGTACTATTGCATACGTGAACTATTAAACTGCCATACGAGTTACCTAAGTCGCTTGTGTTTAGCATGTTAGGTCTAAGCTTTACTTAATATATATAACTTTTCATAGAAAAACAACAAGCAAATTGCTTTTACCAGACGTGTAATTGTGAACTTAGCCGGCATGGTACCATTTACAATGAATATGAATATAACAGTATCCATGAGACATACAGAGCCAGTTACAGTACCCTACAAAATGATATTCAGCTGTGACTCGAATCGCCCACGAAAAACCAGAGATAAAAACATAATGAAAAAAATCGCTCTGGAAATGTGTACCCATTTGTCCCTTTCTGCCGGTGAAAGGTTACGAATCACAATGCCGGGCCTCATCTACTGAATATCTTAACAAAACCAATGAAAAATAATTTCAACAAATAAACATGATCAATTTCACATAAGAAAAATCAATAACATTTTATAAAATATTTCTTTGAAAATTCGATATGAACGGTATGCAATCGTCAGGTAGAATGACAAATTATCCACTATAATACTGCACGAAAATCTCGTGCCTAAACCAATCAATATAAACCAATACCGCATTAGACAATTTTTACTTCGCTATTCTACGAAACGCTCGTAAATACACGTCTAAGCTTTACTTAATATATATAACTTTTCATAGAAAAACAACAAGCAAATTGCTTTTACCAGACGTGTAATTGTAGAAAATAAAAATAACGGGCTGGGTGCGTTTATGATATAAGATTTACAAGTCCAAAGATCGAGACACTTCCAGTCTCTTCTCAACAGAATCGGCAATATATCAATCTTTACGAGACTCGCATTTCCAGCATTTGTATATCAATTTACAACTAGAATGAGATGATAAAACGCCTCCCGCGACAACCCTACTTATAATTTCGCTCAGGCTCTTTAGAGCTCGTTCGATTCTATCCTCAGTAACATAAATCTCACCTGATCTCATATTCCAGCTATAACCCAGCCAAACAAGCGACAAACATGGATCCCAGTTGGATTTTTCGTGAGCAATCAAATACCCGAACTTTTCTAAATCTGATTTTACAAACTCACTAAGGGCTTTAGACCTGATGTGGTCTTGATCCCCTCCGAGCCCATCGTCTAGGAACATGATTACTCTGTAGCCTGCAGCTCTCCATTTGCATACAACTGCCCTCAGACATTTCGAAAATATATAACCTGCAGTGCTAAGCCCAAAAGATAAAAAAATTTAAACAAAGTATCGGACTATTCCATTGAAGTACCATGAAAACCCCAAAAACGTTTTGTGGTCCTCAAAAATTTGAATATGATGGTATGCTGATTTTAAATCAAACGTAAAAAAATAAAATCTCCCTTTCGAAACATTGTCTTTGCAATTTCTTGGTTTTCAAAACAAAATTTGAATTTGTATAAATGCTTATTGATATGTCTGCAGTCCAATACAAGACGTGCCTTTCCAGTTCTGCCAAACGCTACCGTCAGCGGGTTCACCATGTGCGGGACGTCAGTCACCTCACTAATACACTGTTTAGCTAAAAGCTTACCTATCTCCTCATTGACAAAAGGCACGTTATCACGTGTGGACCTATTATTATACAGTACTACTGTTCCTGGCATTTCCTTAAAAGGTATCTTATAACCATTTTTGACGACGTCTAAAATATGAGAATTTGCCCCAGCTTCAACCCAATGTGAATAACACGATTTTAACCTACCAACTAGGCTTTCAGCACTTACTTGTACAATTTCCTTGTCGTCTCCTTTACACAAATTCGAACTACCAAAACTGTTATTTGATCTATCGACATCGCCTACAGCGTTTAGAGAGCATAGCGAATGGCTACATATCTGTTTGTTGTTATCCGGTACCGCTGCCTGCGCCACCCCGGGACGGTCCGCCACGTGGTCGCATCGCCAATGGCCGGGTTTGCCGCACTGGAAACAAGAGCCTGGGCGCCTGGTCGGGAACGGGACTGGATACGCTGATGACGCAGTAGAAGATACTGTATACGGCGCGAACCGCCTAGACTTCGCGCGACGCTCATCTTTGAACTTACGGTCGGCCTTCAGCTGAGCTTTGTATATCTTCTTCTCATCGTCAGAGTCTTCGGCGAGAGGATGCGCCTCGTACTCTTGTACAACCTTCAAACCGTGCTCAGAACTGTCTGCTAACTTTATCAACTTTTGTCTATGTTTAAACAAGTCCATACCTTCCACAATTTTTCCCCGTGCCTTCGCAACAGCGTCATCCGGTTGAGCTGCGGTAACGTCCTGTAGACTGGAGCCCGCTTCCTGCAGCTTGTCGAGCACGTGCGCGTTGGCCTTGAACTGTGCTTCATTGCCTTTCCTCTTGAATACATAATTATTGTTCGCTGACAAAGTATTCTGAAATTGCGAACTCAAATCCCTTTGCGTTGAATTTAAACGTTGCTCAAATGAAGATAATTTATTGTCAATAAGTTTTTCAATGTTCGATAAAAGCACGTTTTCCGAATCCATGCCGGCAAAATGAACATGTACAAAATTCGATATGAACGGTATGCAATCGTCAGGTAGAATGACAAATTATCCACTATAATACTGCACGAAAATCTCGTGCATAAACCAATCAATATAAACCGCATTAGACATTTTTTACTTCGCTATTCTACGAAACGCTCGTAAATACACTTATCGATACTACTTAATTTTTTAAACCAAGAGACGCAACTCTATTATTAATGTTAGCACAAAATACATTAAAATTGTCATCATATCAGCAATAGAGATGTTACGAAACACTCCTTGCACGAGTACTTGTACTTGTGGGCTTCTTTTTGTGCACAACAACATCCAGGTTGTGTACATAGTACAAGTTTAAAATGACATGTACGGAAGCGGAAGGACTAGAAAAGATCTTTATGCGAGTATCAGCGAGCATAAAAGTACAAGCTTAAGTTGAAATGTTGTAAACACTTTTAAAGTGACACTCTTATTCAAAAACCAATACATACACATGGATAACAAACACCACTTTTAAATGATAAACCTTTAACAACTTGCTTAATAATGCATTGATGGGAAATATTACTGATTGATAACAAGATTGTAACCGTGTATTTAATAGCAAAAAGTGCAAAAATATTAAATGATTGGTGAATGCTAAAATATTTTCTATGGTATACAATATTGACATAAGGTAGAAATACCATGTGTTATGCTCATTTCTTTCAAATTAAACACGGTATCCTCCATTGTATTCGATTTATTCATACCTTTTGGAATATTTAAACAATATTATTAATTGTGGTAAATCATATTTGGAAGTGATAGTGCATCTTTGATTAAGACAGCTATACTGTTTGAGCACCGATTTAAGTGTTAAAAATTCATACACTTTCACTTTTGACGACTTACTGCCTCAAAGCACCCCTTCACGTAAGCAGTGGCATGTTCGCTAAGGTCCGAAAGCATCTGCAAGAGACTGGGCTCCAGGTCAGCGTTTGTACCCATTCCAACAGTCAGTCGTTTGGTCTGCAAAGGTGCCCCCTTCGGCGAAGTTCGTTTATGGACAATAAATCCCCTGTATCCGAGCGTACTTGCCAACCTGTAGACGTATGAATATATATAATACCGGAAAAGGGACTGGCATTAACATAGCGGTTGAGGTTTGATTGACATTTTCAATGCCAAAGTAAACACTCGTTATTTAAAAATAAACTGACACTGTTAATAAACAGGAATTGCACAGTAAGCAGAAATGCGATCGTGTCTTGAAGGTAAAATGGTCATGTTAATGGCCGATCGAGTTTTGCAATCTGCCAATTACTTTTTTTCAAATTTTCATTTGCCACTTGCTAAATGTTGTAATATAATGCATAACAATGCACGTAGAAGTAAATGTTGACAAGCTTTAAAGATAATTTGTTCCTAAGTAGTATATGCAAACTCACCTTGGTATAAAGCATGGTAAATTAGCAGTTTGCAAAAGGCAAATATCTATTTGAAATAGCAAATAGAAATGTGCATGTCCCGACAGGCATTCTATAATAAATACTCTGATAAATGGTTTGAACCGCATTTTTATCGCTATGAATTTAAGTTAATATTCATTACCAACGATAAGGACAGATTTATTCCTGAGTTAATACTGTTACTTTGACAAGAGAAGCTTGTACAAACCTTGTTGATTGAAAAGTTTCATGGTCAGCAAACATCTTCATATGGTGTTCCTTACTTTCATGAACTACGACGGTCGGGTTTGGCCGCCCAGAAAACACATCCAGCTCGATGGCATATGCTGAGTTCTCTAGTAAATGTACAACCAACATACACAACTTCAACAGTTACGTTATAAATAATATAACATATTTAACATCGCAATCTCAAAATATATACTGAACATGTAAGTCAAGCCTATTTCTACAAACCAAGAACATGTTTATCAATGGAGTGTAATGAAAGTTATTTTATTTTGAATCAGTATATCTCATGTACATTTGTTAAATATTTTGACTGTGTACTGAAGTAAGACATTTAGTAACTAAATTAAGAAATCAAATTTCATTATCAATTCATTTCAACCTAACTTAAATCAATTTATCTAACAATCTAGCCATATTTCACATATATGAAGTGCTGTCTGCTATTAATGACGATGATGAAATATTACATCAATTGAAATATTGACATTTTGTCAATTAATATAAAAATGGCCACAGTAAAGGACTGCTATAACATCTTAAGGTTCGTTATTGCTGCGAATGAAACGGTACAGATTTTACTAGAAAAGACCTTTAAAGATAAATGGTTCAGAGCCTAGACAGACTACTCTGATGGTTTTAGGCAATGGTTTGAAGGAATACAGAAATGTTTGAGTGTAAAGGGGGTATATATCGTGGGCTACAACAAAGCAATTATCTATACACAATTTAATAGAAGTACTGTTGTATATTTAAAAGAAATCAGCTACAGGGAAACTAGGCTTAGACTTTAACGAATGGTCTCACTCTGGTCATAGACATACATTTAAAAACCGGCCTTTATTTATACGAATGGTCTCAGTGCTGACCGTGAACATATATTTATTAAAATATATTGCCTACGTTAAGATAATCATTACGATGTTAAGAAATTGCTATGATGTTTGAATAACTTAATAAGGAATCTTTTAAAAGCATCAGTATAAAATGTCAGTTATTAGTGGTTATTTATACTACGATAATTTCACGACATGGCACTAGGGTTAAGTTGTCACCATTCAACTTCAACCATAACGGCAACTTGAACGAGACAATAAACACGACACTTTTCGCCCCCCTCATTCCGCCCGCTCGCACCCCTTAATTTGTACAAAATAACTACTCATGTTAAACTGATAGGAAAATGTGTATACATGATATATATGCGTCATTGTAGACTAAGCGAGCCACAATTTCCGGTTAAAAGAGGGTAGGGTGCATGCCTAAGTTGCGCTCCGAGCTCGCCCCCTCTAACGTCAGATCTTTGATCTGCACACCTGATAAATTAACGCGTTACATCACTGTTATAAAACATGAAACGTATGGTACAAGTTAAACATATTAAACTCACTTAGCTGGTCCACTATGACGAAGAAGTTGTCTGTGATGCCATGATTTTCCTTTTGGTATTCCTTCAATAAGAATTGGATATTCTAAAAAAGACATGCTGTAAGGCTACAGTAGGTTGCCATTTTTTAAAATTATGACAACCAAAGAGCAATTCTGTCTGACAGCGTGAAGAAAGCAGCCTAACAGACAGCATGGCAGTCTGGCAGCGAGAAGGTAGCAATATGACAGCATGGTAGCCTGACAGCGTGAACATAGCAGTCCGACAAAGTGGCAGCGTGGAGTGCGCAGTCTATCAACGTGGCAGTTTGGCAGCATTGAGTTGACAGTCTAAAAGGTTGACAGCAAGGCAGCGTGGCCTGATCAACTTTGCAGTCCGAAAGCGAAAAATGCCGGTCTTACAGCATGGCAGCCTGGCTGTGTAAGCAAAGCAGCATAAAAACTAAGCAGCGTTAAATTATTTTATTAAATAAAATGTGTATCTTAGTGTGTTTCTCTCCTACTTCAGTTATAATCAGTGGTTCCCTCTGGAGAATGTTGTTACTTAAATAGGAACACAACCTGTTAAAGAGGATATGATTTGTTTATTTTTAATAAGAAATTACCTTTCATATATCAGACCTTCTTGTTTTTCTTTAAAAAAAACATCTCCTCTGAAACTACCAAGCCAAATTCACTGAAACTTTACTGGAAGCTCCATTGCATGACCCTCTACAGAAATTCAACAAGGCATTGAGATTGATTAACAACAACAACAGCACAAATGGCCGACCTAACCTTTTGCTTTAAAATAATCTCTAAAACTACCAGGCCAAATTCAATGGAACTTTACAGGTAGCTTCATTGCTTGACCTTCACAAATATAAAACAAGGCATCGTCATCAGTAAAGATATGTTAATTGCAACATTTTTATTAATGCTTTATCTCAGAGTTGTGGCCCTTTAGTTAGGTGGGCGTTTAAGGGACATCATGGCCCTCTTGTTGTTTTTCAGAAAGATTAGCAGATGTGATGTCGGCCATCTTGGATGCTGAATTATGGTGACAGATAAAATATGGGACAGGAATAAGGATTGAATTGCGTATTAAGCATTTAACGCTAGCGTTACTAACGGCAGAGATAAATAACTATGAGCGACAGTAATTTAATTGACCGTTAGGTAACGGTCAGTCAGACTTTTAAGGTAACGTATTGTTATATTTTAAATAGGATTTGAGCAACTGGCGCTAATGGCTCAAAATATTGACCTGGATATATTGGATGTGAATGACCAAAGTCCGAAAATGATTTAACTCGATCAAGCTACATTTTAAAATGTATACTGTTAATGACACTAAGTATATGGTTGAAAGAAAATGATGCACTTAATTATATTCCTTTTCCGGACAAAACTAATTTGATTAATTTTTTTTACAAATTAATGAAAGAAAATAATGAAGGAAAATGACTTACAAGTTGCACACATTATTGCCGTGGCTAGGGACCCCTTTTCGCCGAGAACTGGACGCTTTTATTGAATAAATCGAGATTTACCGAATATTTTCGAATTGTTTGTCCGGTAAGTGCAGTGAATAGCGCACTCGCGCACTCGCGTTTCACCTTAAGGAACCTGGGTTCCATTCCTGGCCTGGGCGCAATTGAGTATGTCTAAAAAAACATTATAATGTTTTGTTACGATTTGGTCTTGACCGTAAGAAACCAACCAAAGTTTACATAAACAGTATAATGCCTGGTACAGTACATGTCAAAACAATAGGAAACCAGCAAAGTATTGATATAACATGTATGATGTATCTTACTGTACTGGTCAAGACCATGCCAAACCAACATTATATTGCCATAATCAGTATGACGTATCGTTACATTCTAGTCAAGACCTGAAGAAACCAACAAAAGATTGAAATAAATAGTATGATTTCTCATATTGAATTGTTCTAGACAATAAAAACCGAACAAGAGACTGACATCAATATAATAATGTGTAGTACCGTACAGTTTTATACATTAGAAACCAATAAATATTGACAGAAATAGTATAACGTATCGTTAAGTTATGGTCTCAACCTTAATAAAACCATCATAAATAGTATGATGTCTCGTAACGTGCTGGTCTAGATCACGAGAAACCATCAAAGGATTGATATCTCTTACCGTGCAGGTTCAGACCTTGAGAAACCAACGAAGTACTTATTATGTTATTTAGTGCGATATAAATGTGCTGAATATGTATGCTTGATAAACCATTACATAACATAAGTGAGCGTGGCAACTCGCTTTGGAATAAAATATAAGAATACAACATTACTTCCCTTAGAACTATTCATTCTGAAGTCGACACTTGATTACAAATGGTACGAGCGTCAACTATATTTTCATAGGCGTTAAATATTGTAAGGCAGAAAATATTGAAGCTTAATTTTTACAAGCGATTATGAGAAAAGCTTTGTTTCGGCCATATTTACAGAGGGACAATGTATTTCAATATAAAGGCTTCAAACAAACCGCTGTTAACGATACAATATAATATATATTTACAGGATACATATATTTTTCACATAGCAGTGTTTAATTGTCATTTATAATTCAGAAACGCATATAAGGTACAAATACCACGGCTGCATATGAAGGGATTGGGAATCACCCTTTTATCAGCCTAAGATGCGAAATCGAAACATTTTAGACTCATTCTATGATTATCGTTTTTCGTATTAAATACGAAAATGCCAAGTCCGTGAAGGAAGCCTAAAAACGTGGCATCATTAAGTTAGCAGCACAGCAGAGTGGCAGCGTGAGGTAAGCAGCATAGCAGCGTGGCAGTCTGGCATCGTGAATGTAGTAGCCTAACAGCGTGGTAGTTGGGAGCATGAAGTCAGCAGCATGACAGCCTAGAAGCCAGGCAGCTTGAAGTTAGTAGTCTAACAACGTGGCAGCATTAAGTTAGCAGCACAGCAGATTTGCAGCGTTTGTTTTGTTTTGTTTTGTTTTACAGAAAGAAAGAAATCAAGTGAAACTGAAAGTGCTGCAGAAATATGAATAAAGCTTGACACAGAGAAGGTAGACGGTTTCATCTGAACAACCTTCTTTGATAGTTGAACGTAAAAATATGATATGGTTTATTTATTTCTGTTTGTTATTCTCTAAATGTCAGTTATTTAAATTAACTGCATGAAATTGATATACAATATTGCATGTAAAGACAGACTTTTACAATTATCAAATTATCGTCATAATTAAATGGTAGGGTACAGCCTTGGAACGGTCAATAAAGTACGTTGGGGGTTGACCGGTTAATGATAGCAAAATGGGTGGGGATAACCCGGTCAATGGAACGGCCCTAGAGTGTTTAACTGGTCAATTTAAGCACACTGGCGGGTTAAAACGGTCAATGAAACCGCACTAGGGGTTGTACCGGTCAATGAAACCACACTAATGGGTAAAACTGTTCAATTAAACCGCTTGGGGTTGAACCATTCAATGAAACCACAATGGTGGGTAGGATCGGTCAATGTAACCGCACGGGGGGTTGAAGCATTCAATTAAACCACACTGGTGGGTAGAACCGGTCAATGCAACCATGCGTTGAGCCATTCAATAAAACCACACTGGATGGTTGAGCTAAAGGAATAAGTACAAGGCAGTCCAAAAGACGGCTTTATCCCCGCCATTGTTTTATAGTATATTTTGTGTTGTTTTGCCACCTGACTGGTACGGCGGAGAATCTGACCAAAATTGTACACAACCACTGGTCAAAAATGTGAATATAGGGTATACAAATAGTTTGATTGGTAACCTAAATATTCTTTGATATATGAACATATTATAAAAGGATATCTGTTCAAGTTATTCATATTGTGTGTAGTGTAGGTAAGATCAATGTCAAGGTTATTTTGGCTAAAATGAGCATGTGTACTATGACCTTTAAATGTCAGATGTGCCCTTTACCATTGAGGTATAGACCCGTGTCAAGGTCAATTCAAATTGTCTCAATGGGGACAACATTTGTACCAAGTTATATGGTAATCCATCAATGCATAAGTAAGTGTTAGCCCGGACACGATTATGTGTACTCTGACCTTTAAATGTCAAATGTGACCTTGACCTTTGAGGTTTGGACCTAGGTCAAGGGCAATGCACATCGTCTCAATGTGGACAACATTTGTACCAAGTTATATGGTATTCCATCAATGCATAAGTAAGTTCTAGCGCGGACACGATCATTTGTACTCTGACATTTATATGTCCCGTGTGACCTTGACTTTTGAGGTATGGACCCGGGTCAAGGTCACTGCACATCGTTTCAATGAGGACAACATTTGTATCAAGTAATAGGGTAATCCATCAATGCATAAGTAAGTTGTAGCGCGGACACGAGCCTTTGTATTCTGACCTTTAAATGTCCCGTGTGACCTTGACCTTGGAGGTAGGACCCGGGTCAAGGTCACTGCACATCGTCTCAATGAGGACAACATTTGTACCAAGTAATATGGTAATCCATAAATTGCATTAGTAAGTTATAGCGCGGACACGAGCACGTGTACTCTGACATTTAAATGTCTCGTGTGACCTTGAACTTTAAGGTATGAACCCGGGTCAAGGTCACTGCACATCGTCTCAATGAGGACAACATTTGTACAAAGTAATATGGTAATCCATTAATGCATAGGTAAGTTATAGCGCGGACACGGGCACGTGTACTCTGACCTTTAAATGTCTCATGTGACCTTGACTTTTGAAGTATGGATCCGGGTCAAGGTCTCTGCACATCGTCTCAATGCGCACAACATTTGTAACAAGTAATATGGTAATCCATCAATGCATAAGTAAATTATAGCCCGGACACGAAATGTTACGGACAGACAGACAGACAGACGGACGGACGGACGGACGGACGGACGGACGGACGGACGGACGGACGGACAGACTGACAGACGGACGAAGTGCATTCCTATAATTCCCTCCCCACATCATGGCGGGTGATTAATAAACCAAATGGAGTTCTCACATCGGAATTGGTCTATTATGCTTCTGTCAAAAGTTTAAATCATTTTGCAGTTTCTTTGAAACAATATTTATACCTCAATTACCTTTTCTTAAGCTTAATTGAACTTAGAAATGTGAAATGATAACAGAAATCCATCTGATAAATTGGCATGAATTGTTAATATAAGTATGTAATAATTTTAGTAATGGATGGTGAAATTTGCTAGAAGTATGCAAAACGATTTATCAAATGTGAAAACCACATTCATTAATGATTATACCATATTTTGCAGTTACCTTGGTGAAACCTGACCTATTATTTTCAATAAAAAGTCTGCGTTATCTCATTTACAAGGCCGTCTAGATAGTTGGCGTTCAACTCCTTGCGATATAAATAACAGCAAGGACATTTGTGCAGGCTTTGTCCTTCTGAACATGTTTTCTTGTAACCGAAGATCATTTATCTTATGAAAGGATATGCTATTATATTTGGCTGACGTTAAAATGCAGTAAAAAACCTTCTGTTTAATACAGACTCAAGAAGATAACATCACGTCTAGGTAGTATGCATACATCCAATTTGAACAATAACAAGACAGAGACTAATGTTATCCTGTTTAGTCGTTTGTCTTAAATTGACTCTTATGCAAAATCAATAAATACTCATGTAAAACAAATATACATTTTGAGTGATAAACCTTTAACTACATACTAAATAAGGCATAAATCGAAAATATTCATTACTGATATTAAATTTGTAACCGTGTATTTAATAGCTGAAAACGCAAAAATATTAAATGATTGGTGAATGCTAAAAAAAATTCTGTGATTTACTATCATATTATAAGGTAGAAATACCGTGTTTTCAGCACATTTCTTTCAAAATAAACTCGGCATCCTTCATGAGAAACATTGTTTTCGACTTTTCTTCATCCTTTAATGGTATCTTAAAACTATTTTTTAATTGTGGTAAATTTTATTTGGGAATAAGAGTGCAACTTTAAATGACGTTTTCGAATGATGGCCTCTCTCCAGAACGTTCATGTCAACAATTCAAAGTCAAATGGATGTTGTCGGAAGATGTTATCGTCAGTAAGTGTAGGGCGAACAAAAGAAATCCATACACTCTTTATTTTGTCAAATGTATGAAGAAAACGTAAGTTATAAAACTTTACCACATTAAGCGTTTATGCATAACATTTAAATATTAGGAATATTTTTCAAATTTGAAGAAAATAGTCAATATATTGTGGAATCATATCGAAGGATGGACTTTTATTTTTCGACGTCAATGGTATATCCATTAGCGTCGGTCGAGATGAGAGTATCAGTCTTTTTAGTGTTTGGGCATAGTATACATACACATGTATACTGAAGCCCTGAGCTACCCTTATCTACCTGTTACTTTGCGTCCCTCGGTTAATATAACTGTCACACGGAACCCCTGTCCTGGCAGTGGTGTGTTTTGGATCAAACCTTGGTTAAGAGTCAATTGTCTTACCAGAATTGATCCTCATCAATAATATAACTCACCTTCTTAAGATGTATACCAAGTAACGGTCACGTAAGGTAATGTGCTGGTGCATATCTAGTAGATGATATTGGCAAAGCTGTAGATATCGTCTTCCTGATAGTTTTGCAGTAGTGGGAATCTCCGAGGTGTTCCCAAGTAATCCATAACAGTTCTAGTAAACATTTCACATGTTACATTGCGTTTATTTGAGAAATCTATGTTAGGAGATATCTTAACTTGAAACATAAATTTAATACATCTAAATTAAGTTTGGCTTCATCTGGAGCAGAATTATGTAAGTATACAAACGTTGTTAGCATCGGGACACAAACCGATAAGTCTGTTGTCAAATATTTGGCCTACCTAGCAAGTAGAGTTTGAAATTGGATTAGCATTAAAACCATCTTTGGCGACGCTACAACGATAAGCGATATCTGAGTTTTCAGTTACCTTAAATGGTGGATGTGCCTTGTATCCGGTGGTATTTTGCAGCAGAGGATTAAATATTAATCATTATAATATGATCTAGTTAATTTATGCAAATAACTTATTTAATTTTATGACTATTTTAGTGTACAAACATGTAAAAGCTATATGCTAATTAAGAACAGATTTCAAGGCAGTAAAAACATATGAAGGATGATGAATACTTCTGCAAAAGATCATATTTCTATCTGATATAAATGAGCTGCCAGCTGTCTTTATTCAAATTTCCATAAATTACCCCGCAATATCTACAAAAATCTAAACTTAGGTGCTAACCAACAAGGTTTTCCTTCCAATCCGGGTTCTTTATTCAAATAACAAGCATTTATTACCATTTAATGTCTACAGAAATCTTTAAGTGCATAACAAAAAAACCCGTTTTCCCTGTCTGTATTTATAATATTTGGCAACGCATTTACTTTTAAAGAGCCAGATATCTTCCGTTTAAAAGTAGAGTTCTTTATCGTATGCGGTTAACAAATGTTTAATAATTATTATTTCGTATATAAAGCTGAACACATATGCAGGTGGGGAACGATATTGAGTCAGTTAAACATCAAATTGGGCCTATATGCAGTATGTTACAGTCATGACCCGCAATTTAGGCATACACCTGATCTTATAATATATGCAGTATTTAACAGTCATTGAGTCGTTCATTCAAACACATATGCAGTATTAAAAAGTCTCGAGCTAATTAAGCATTCATCCTAACCTATATACAGTAGGTAATAGTCCGAAGTGATTGATACATGAATCTTATATCGATGTTATAGTCTTTAATCATTTAGGACGCCGTTTGAACACGTGTGTGGTATTTGATAGTCCTGAGTACTTAAAGTGAATTTTAATATGTTTGTAGAGGCCGCGAGTTTTACAACAACACTTCTCGGGGTTCTGTATTTTATATTGTGGTGTAAAGAAACCTATAAACATCACATATATTATAGAAAACTATAAATATAACATATTTAAATACAACACAAGAAAAATGTTAAAATAAACAATACAGGTTACAATACAATAATCACGCCAGTGTAATAAAACATGGTAGGAAAACAAATGTGTTTAATAATTTATATATTATTTTAATACAAACGACTAATCTTTTACTATGTGTAATGACATAAAACAACTCACCAGGATATGAGACGATATACTTATTTATATAACAGTTTTGTGATAAAAACGTTTTGTAATATTTAGCAATTAAAAAATCTCCGTCAAACGCTACAGTTTGACGTTCAGGTAATGAATTATAAGACGAAAATATAGAAGTGAAGACATAAATATTTACCAATGATATTGTATATTAAATATATAAAACCTGTTTAATATATCACCCAATTTAGAACAATGTACATACATGAAGATGACCTTGATTAAACGAATGAAAATTACATGGACAGCACAAGTGACAAAACAAAAGGGACTGCTGGGTTGGAGTTGACCTGTCTTCATATGTTATATCATTTTAAGCAGAATTGATGTCAGTACCGTCGTAGTTTGGTTGTACGATGAATAAAATGATGAAAACAGAACGTTTTCGTAGTACACTCCACTGCAACAAGTAAAGTGTAATATATTATGACGAATATCAGTTGGAATTATACAAAAGAAGCACAGTAGTCACATATTTTACATACTTAACATAGACCATGTTTCTTTCAAAGGCTTAACAGACACGGACCGAGAGAAACATAACGTAATTACAACACAGGCAGACAAAAAATTCATCGATATATCTATATCGATTAGTGCTGTTTTTATCGCCTTTCATCGGTAATCGAAACAGGAGTACACATGGTTTTTAAACTAGTTTATGTTATTTGATGAAAATGTGTGCAATTTACCCATGATATGACAGTTTAGAAGTAATCATTGACTATAGGAATCTCAATATGCAAATAACTGCAGATAAACATCCATTAAAATGTAGCTTGTTGCAATGTTTTTAACGAATTCTGGTATCAAGGGTGACATGAAATTACTTTTCAAGACTTGTACCTTCGCAGCTGTTAAATCAGAGCACATAATTAATTGGTTGGGTTGGGGTTATTTTTTCAAATACATCAATTTATATATCTGTCCAGTGAATAATTAAATTATTTCTTTGCGTAAGAGTTTAAATCGAAACAAATAAATAAAACAAACATCAGTCGCATTTTGTTTAAGGCTTATGTTCTACAAATTATTTTATCATGTACGTACATATATTTAAACCATGATTTTTTAACTTGGCTCTCGAAGGGAACTTACAGTGTTTTATATAATATACAATTCCATACTATACAGAGTTGTAAATTATTTATTACAAAGTAGTTTTTCCTTAAGTACAAAGTAATATATCCTTTAGTACAAAGTAGTACAGCCTTTAGTACAAAGAAGCTCATTTTTTGTACAAAGAAGTTCATCCGCTATTACAAAGAAGTTCACTCTGAGTGCAAAGTAGTTAGTTCTTAAGTACAAATACGTTCATCCCTCAGTACAAAGAAGTTCGTTATTAAGTACAAAGTTGTTCAATATTGTCTGCCTTGAACTTGCAACGCATGCTAGACATGTAGTATCAATATTGCTCTGAGTAAAGAAAATGACATTAACGTGAAAATAAATCGACCGTTAACATTACAAGTAAAATGAAAACTATACCGCCATTTAGTACTGTATATGGGGAAGCATTTGACCGTCAGGTCAACAACGCAAGCCATCTGGTAAATGGCAATATTCGAAATCAGATGGAAATTACATGTTGACAAACGTTGTCTTTGTCAATTATTTTCTATGTTAGAACAAGGCTTGCATTTTTATGGTTTAAATAAGTTCACTTCAAGCCATCAGTTCGTACAAAAAAAACAATGATGTTGTTAGCCTTACATGGCTGTGAACCGTGAAACTAGCCATGACACTTACTATCAATAGGCGTAAACAATACGAGGGTGAGTCAATAAGTTCGTGAACGGCCCCTTTTTGTCGCTTATTGTACATCTACTCGTATGTTAATTTAAGGACGAGATCTAATATGTGCCAATGAATGCTCAGTGACGGAAATTTATTTGCAAAAGTTGTTATTTTGAAATAGTATTTTTACTTAAGGTACTGTCCTTAGATGCAAAATGTACTACTATGAGTTTATTCCTAGACGATACATTCAGTTTACTCTGGATAGAAACAGCGCCACATTAGGATTTGTACCAGCTATATGCAAACTACTTTGTACGTTTGTGCTGCACACTTCTATTAGCAAGGTAATTGTAAGTCCTTATAACCTATCTACTTAATACGAGGGGAAAAACTTGCGAAACATCTTGCTAACACAAGGGAACATCACTGTGGTACAGAAGAACAATATCCGACGAAGACTTTCGGATATTCCTCATCATTCTATTTCACCCACTGTAAGTTATGAGTATTTGATAAAAAATAATATTGAGATATCAGTCTCTAAGCTTTGGACTTGGGTATAGAAAACAATCAGCCAGTGCACCCGTTGCTCATATTCGAGGACGTTCATGGACTTTTCTGTCCTTACGTTTACCATAGATAATGAAGAGAACAATCAATTTTACCCATACAACTTGAAATATCTCTTTGTTATAACTGTATAAAATCTAAAACATACAAGGCGCAAGTATCGTTTTACATGGATTTAAACAAAGACGCTAACGGCGACCCGCTTCCCTTTACATTATCCCACGTCATTTTCAATCACTCAACCATGCTCTGTCAAATTGGGAGACAATTCTCTGGGTTTTTACCTTCAATTCGCAGACGGTCTGGAAGTGTTTACCTCGTAGTTGAGCTTCCGTTTAAGGGAAAACACGAAAGTCCAACCAGTGCTAAGTCTGGAGCTTGTTTAAATTTAAAAAAAGATATTAATAGAAGTACATTGGAATATTCTACGGCATTAACGGTCTGTCCATCGGATACCTCGATGATTTCAATTATCCATGCCGATCCGTAAAAACCCCACTGTGTCATCGTTCGATACTTGTATCCAGCTGTTAGATGGGCCTTAATGGGATAACCGGGGACCAGGACCTCGAGAGAGCTGAAACTGAATCGAGGCCAGGTGCATGCTTGATGTAATAGAAAGTAAAAATCCACTTTCTTAGACGAATCTACTATTTATGCAGATCCTTAAAGAAAGGAAATCATCTAAAATTACGGCAGCGGTTTTCAAAATTATCAGTTGCGATTTTCTGCTGCTAGGAAGCTTTGAGACTTAGCTTTTCTTGTTGTGTTTATTTCATTTTGAGCTTGCTTTCAAATATTCAATGCAATAAAGCTCTTGATAAGCTATATTTACGAGTATTGCTCTATTGAATTATTTTACCAATATGGTTGCAATTTTGTATTTTATCGATTTTTGTCGATAATTATCCTAAATAACCTAATTGGTATCTTAAAGTAAGCTGGATATCACCATAACACTTACATGTGTTTTACATAGTTAACTCTCAAACGTTTTGTTACTGTCCCCTTAGTCAAATTACCTCACCAGCTCGTATAAGATGTGGTCTTTATTGCAGTTATATTCGAGCTTTGTGCTTGATTTTCGGCTACTAAAGGCAAAACCTTTAGCAATCTAAATATGCCATATTATAACGATTGAGGCATAGTGCAATCCTATACTTTTCGCTGTGGGCTGCTGGCATGAGTAAACCCGATTCTTTTCATTTTTATCATTTTTATCAAATATTTGGATAAGGTTGGAACAAGTAATTCGAGCCAAGCGAGTTCGAGCCAACGGGGTTCGACTATATGTCATATTTCTGGGCTGGTAGCTTAATTCACTCCCATACGTTTTGTTATTGTCCCTTTAGTCGAATTGCCTCATCAGCTCGTATAAGATGTGGTCTTTATTGCAGTTATATTCGAGCTTTGTGCTTGATTTTTGGCTACTGAAGGCAAAACCTTTAGCAATCAAAATATGCCATATTATAACGATTGAGGCATAGTGCAATCCCCTACTTTACTTTTCGCTGTGGCCCGCTAAACAATTCAGATCAAAAATGGTCTTCTAAGTCTTAATTTTGATTTTTTGGATTCGGCTAGTCAGGACAAAATCTCCAGCAATCTAAATAGCCCAGAGGTAGGAATGATGGCATGACTGAACCTTTCAAATTTCGTTATGGTCACATGAGTTTAATTCCCTGATCAGCTCGCATCAAACGTGGTCTTAAAAGCAGTTTTTGACTCTGTTTAAAATTGTTTTAGACCGTTTTTACCAACATCTTAATGCACTTGATTGCCTCTATACTTTAGTATAAAGTGAGGGTATAGTAAATAAGCATGTTTGTTTCACTCGTTTATTGAACACCATCTAGCAACTAGCTGCACCAGCACCATATCACATACGGACCGATTGATATCAGCAGGCAGTCGATATCGCAGCCCAGTGCTGATTACACACGTCAGTCGGTCGGTCGGTCGGTCGGTCGTTCGGTCGTTCCATCCGCCCGTCAGTCCGTCGGTAAACCAAAACCGAGTGATAACTGGACAATTTTGGGACCCATCAAACTCAACATGAAGTTAAGACCTGACCAGTAAATTACCCCTATTGATTTTAGGTGTCATCGGGTCAAAGGTCAAGGTCACATTGACATTAAGTGCTAAAATGTTGTCCAAGTGTTAACTTACCAATGCGTGCACCCATCGTTCTTAAACTCTAATAGGAAGTGGGGACTGACCAGTAAAAGACCCATTTTTAGGGAACATCGGTGCAAAGGTCAAGGTCGCAGTTACATTGAAACCAAATTCGACTTTTCCTGGGTATATGGTCATAACACTTGAACTGAAGGTTGGGCCTGACCAGTAGATAATCCATTTTGATTAAAGGGGTCATCAGGTCGGAGGTCAAGTTCAACGTGACCTTTAACGCAAAAGGTTGACAAAGTTTCTCTAAGTGATAACTCAACAATGACTTGACCTATGGTCATCAAACATTTCATGGAAGCTGGCCTGACCAGAATGTGGCCCGTATTGATTTCTGGCATTAAAGGTCAAGGTCACAGTGACCTTGAATGCGAAACGGTTGTCCAAGTGATAGCTCTACAATGCCTTGAGGCAAACTTTGTTCGAAGCAAATCATTACTTTGAATATTATGCTTTAGGGGAACTTTTGAGGAATTCAAAAAATACGGCGAGATTATATGGAAACAAATGGGTTTAAAGTTATATCTTATTATTCTTGCGCTCTGTACAACTTCACTTAACATCGATAGAAACAAACAAATCCATTAATTCTTTCTGCCCTAGACAAACATTGCTATAAAAATGAGCAAGTGCCAAGAAGTTACGATTAGTGCATGATGTTTACCTTCGCCATCTATCAATGTTCAGAGTTTCATTAAATTCTGTTTGGTTGCTTCCGAGTTCTGCTCCGGATTTAAATTGATTGAAGAAGGCCAACGACGTGCATCGCATTATTATAATTAAGTTGAAATTTTGAGAAAGGGCAAGGGGCCATAAGTATATGAACAATAGTCCGAGCGAAGTCATGAACCATTTGGCTCATTTCGTTGACTTTAACATCTGTTGCAGGGCTTCTTTTCAAAGTATTTCTCATATGGTGCAGTTTTCATGATAAATAGTTGCAATTTTGCATTTTACATATAACATCGAAACAGACATCCATAAGAATGACATGAATGTTGGGTTTCCCTGTATAAGTAATATATAGTCAGTATTCATAATAGAATATATACGTTTGTATGTGCATTCACTTTATGTTTTTTCTTCAATTTTTGATACATGTTTGAAGAAAGTAATGCAAACAATTGTTGTTTTTTAATAAAAAAAGTGTTCAGTTAAGAGTAACATTCGCTGTTGTTTTATGTATCCCTGTTGTGTAGAAGTGCATAAACTGCAAAGAGGGAATCGCAGACGTTTGCTATCGAGAGCGACTGCCAGCCTTAGCTGAACGCAGAAGTGTTGGCTTGCACCAACGATTGTCGGTTTATTAGGAAGGTGTGCCTAAACTGAGTTGCTACTACTATAGTAGACTGCAAACGCTCAAACATAACTCGACATTTCGATACGGCAACTCCGTGATCTTATTGTTAGACACGCGACTGTCTACCCATTGGACAAAGGTTTCATACCACATCTAGATAAATATATATGTGTGGGCGTTATCGACATAAATATATTTCGTTTCAAATTGATATTAACACATTCTTAACTTTATTTTAGCGCAGGTAAAATGAATCAGTTAAAGATTGTGATACATTAAAGCAGCTGCCATTCGCAGCTTACTTTAACTGATCATATGCTACTGAGTGCTTTGGACAGATATCATTACCTACAGAATCAATACAACTCCCCAAACCGTCTCAACAGTCGGATTACAAGCCTGTTTCTCTGAAAGCGTGCTTCTTTCTTTGAATCTCGGTCTCGTCTCCACCTCTAACTAGATCACGACTTACTGTTTCGGAAAAACCGAAAAAATGTTATGTTAGAACAACATACACGAAAATCAATTCTATTGGTGGCAGTGGCAGGAAAACGCTTTTTAACGTCTGGTTCTAAACAATATGCGTAAAATCCGCGTCCCGACAGCCCTTCTGTAACATTTATTTTGATCTGACACCATCGAATCAGCGTGCGAGTGTTAAGTCAATTATATTGTCAAGGTCTATTAAACAGGTAGCACGTTTTTCCGATAATCGAAATGTATAAAAATAATGTATAATATATATAAAAGCAACGTCATAAGTTACTATTTATATATAGTAATAAGTGTTTTATTAACCAAAAACATTCTGACTTGTTTTCAAGGAGGAACTTTTAATGCATTGCAAAAATAAAGTATACAGTTCAGCTAACTACCATGCCCCACAACCATATTGAACTTTCTAAATTAAACGTATAACCCAGCAATTTAGTTGAGTTAAAAAAGCATGAGCCAAATTAGTATGCATGTAATCAAAGACGCCTTGTCTGTAATAGTTTGAAATTGCGCATATACGTTATGTTTTGTTTGATGTACCGGTATATTAAGTTCACTTGTATGTGCAAGACGTTTGAACTATTTGGATTATCATTAAATACATTAATCATTGGTTCATTGAAAAAAAACACACAAAAAACAGAATAACAGAGCGCTCCAATACACCTCTATACAGTCTGAATTTCAGGGATAAGCCAAAACGGAGTGCACTTAATTTGTTAAAAATGTTTAAATGAGCAAGCATTCACAAACACTGCAATCGAAAGGTAGAATTTGAAACTTCAAAAAATGAATATAAACAGGGGTTCGAATAAGGATATGTTGTTTTTTCCCATTTAAACAGTACAATTTGAAATTGGAATTTGTAAACATAAAAACCATCTTTTACGATGTTTACAACGATGAGAGAGTACCTTAAATATTTTTGAATCTTACGTTAAATATACTATTGTTCAGTATGGGATTAAATGTCTAATATGATAATTTTAAGTTATTCATCTTTTGCAATTGTATTACATTTTGAAATTTAGTAAGCTATGCATCCTGAAATCGCATGTTTTATTGACAAAAAAATGAAACAACGTATGCTAATTTAGAATCAATTTCCAAAATATTGCAAAAAATTATGAATACTTCTGCAAAAAATAAGGAAAACCTCATCCCGATCCGTCCATGTTACCACCTGTCAACTATCAGTTGTCCTTATTCAAATTACATGTCAAAAACGTTTTCCTTGTTTGCATGAAAAAGTGCATATTAGCAATTGCGCAGTATGCAACTCATTTTCTTGTAAGAAGCTAGACTTTTTTCCAATATAAAGAAGGCATATCTCTCGTAGTTGTTCACCGTGTTTCGTCTTAAATATTAACATTACACATATGCAGTATGTAATAGTCCTTGGCCAGTAAAGCATCCCTTAGAACCCATATGCAGTAGGTTAAAGTCCTGAACCATTTAGGCATTCATCTGAACCCATTTGCTGCATATTATAGTCCTGATCCACTGAAATATCTATCTGAAAACATATGCAGTTTGAACCTGTCCTAAGCCATTTCGGCATCCATTTGAACCCAAATGAATAAAATCTTACGATAAGGATAAGAACTATAACACTGGTATTGAATTTTATATCCCATCATTTATTGATAAAACAGTTTTGCCTGAGTTGCCTTATTGTGATAATTAACGTTTTTGTATGACGTTAAGTGTTGTTTGGGTCGTGTGAGTTTAGTTTGTGGTCACCAAGCCAGAAAGTGGGTTTCCTTCTAGAACTTCAGTTTCACCAACAACACAAGACCACACTGTTGCGTAACATCGTCCCAACGAGAGTGGTAAATACTTCTAGTATAATATAATAATATTGTTGTTATAACTTGTTTCATTGTAAAATAAATAAGTTTAAAGAAGTGTCTTTTGAGTTCTGACCTTGTGCACCTGAACATTTTTTTTATATCTTACTTTCAGTAGTATAACACACGTCTTACTGGTCATGTATGTGAAAAGATTGACTTGTCGTCTTAAAAAATCATTATTGTGATTTACGCTGATAAGGGAGCAGCGGTTGGAACATTTTCACACTGTAACATTGTTCAGTAATGGTTCCATTTTGGTAACTCAGGACAAAGCAAAAACAATCAAATTATGTCATATTTCTGGACTGGTAGCATAATTCACTCCCAAACGTTTTGCTATTGTCCCCTTAATTGAATTGCCTAATCAGCTCGTATTACATGTGGTCTTTAAAGCAGATATATTCGAGCTTTGTGCTCGATTTTCGGCTACTCAAGGCGATACTTCTACGTATCTAAATATGCCATTTATCCTATTTTTTCCGCGGATGCCCTCTAAACAACTCAGATCAAAATAGGTCTTCTAAATTCTATTTTAGATTTTTCCGATTTATTTTCGACTAGTCAGAACAAAAGCTCCATCAATATAATTAGCCCAGATGTATGAATGGTGGCATAACTTAACTCTTCGAATTTTGTTATGGTCCCTTGAGTTTAATTCCCTGATCAGCTCGCATTAATCGTGGTCTTTAAAGCAGCTTTGGACTCTGTTTCCGGCTACTAAGAACAAATGTTCCAGTAATATAAGTAGGCCGTATTGGAAGGCACGTGCAATATTTCAACACTACATTTGAGCTAAAGTTCCCCTTGTCGAATGCTCGGATCATTTCGGATCAAATATAGTCTTATGGTAACCAAATGTTTTTTGGACCGTTTTTACCGACATCTTTATGCACTCGAATGCCTATATCACGGCCTCTAAACGCCAGCTCCACAACTTTACGGTGGTGCAAAGAAAAAGAGCTGTTGACACTTCCGTGGTGGAGCTGTGCTCTATGTTTACATGAACAAACGTGAGTATGAGTTATATTTTATTTGATAATTTCATTTAACGGACATATTTCGAAAATCGGAGAATGTGGTACCGTGTAAGAACACTTCTACTGTAGGCTGTTACTATTTCGTTTCAATATTGTGCAAACTGTGGTGCCAGGAGCTTTTCTCCCGAATCGGACTTGTGCATATTTTGAGATCTGATTGCATAGCAAGTACATTTCGGTGCTTACACACCCCGTAAGAACATTCTCAGCATGCAAACATAACTGTAATATATAGTACCTATGCCTGAACACAACAAAGCTGATAAGCAATTCTTAAAAAGGAAAAATGCACATATTTATAAAAGTGGTGGCGCTGTTGCACTAATGGTGGCGCTGTCGAGTAGTGGTGGCGCTATCGAGTATGTTTTGCGCATGAAGTAATATAAAAAGTTAACGCTTTTGGAATGAATACAAAAGTTGCTATGTTTATCATTCATTGAACGTTATGCTGGTTATGCATACTACTTGCGGAAACAAAACTCTACGCGAACTACCTTAACCTTACTGAAAACTATTTCGAAAACAAACGGCTAGGTTTTACAATTTTCGTTGATGAAATTATTATGAATTACAATCATTTATAATAAATTCTTCATATTTGGGATGATAACTACGCAGTACACTGAATGCTATCCCCTGAAGAATGCAAAATGATAAAATTGCCAATACAGCTAAAACCACTGTAATCGTATGTGTTATAAAACCATAGTTCTTACTCAAAACATTATATCCATACAATTTGGATTTTTTGTTATGCTTAGGATAGCATGAGATATACTTTTGAAATACCGAACAAAGACATTTGATATACCTTTGATAGACCTTTTGCACCTTAAGTCATGTAAAAAAAAATGAAATACAGGCAAATGAAAGCCAATATCAACACAGACACATTTTTCTAAGGGACAAAAATACCTAAAAATAAAAATATACGGATGTCGCGCGTAACAGTGCATATAAGCTGGCACATGTAAAAGAGCGGTAGTTTAAATTCTAACCAGGGTAACGTTTTTGCTGCATACTACGCTCCACAAGATATCTAACCTCACTTAATTAAACGTAAATCACCGTCATTTCAATCACCGGGATCAAAAGAAACTTAACACAGCTTGCATGTAATCAGCACGCGTCTGTTTAAGTTTCAAATTGCGTTCATTCTTATTTACTTTGTTCAATGTACCGGAATAGTAAATTCAGTGCAAATTTAAAGTGTTTAATGATCTATGCTATTGCAAAGCTTGTGAGTGGTCCGTCTTCACGGATTCAAAAGTATAACATTAGGGTCTTGCCCATTTAAATGTAGAATACATAATGTCTGGTCAGTAGTTCTTTGAAAAATCATAAAAAATACAGAACGTTACATTACTTATACGGAATAATATTGCACGGATAGGCATCTTGGGCAAAAGTGAGTAATATTTAATTTGTTTAAATAAGAAAGCAGAAACAATGAAACACTATTGCTTTTTAAACAATGCCAAATTTATTCCATGTTTAGCATAAACCGTCATCTAGGGTGTGAACCTTTAAACGAACAAAATATATATAGAACATGAAATAAAGATACCGTGCTTCTTTTAACGTATTATTAGTAGTTAGTATAGTTTGAAATTGGAATTAGGCATAAAAGCATATTTTGCAATAATTACAAAAATGAGCAGCCGATAGTATTGTGTAGCAGGGAATTTAATATCTATTGTACAATAATGATATTAATTACAGTAATTTAGTAAGCTTTGAAACCTGAAATTGCATGTTTTAATGCAGAAAATGTTACCACGTGTGCTGATTTAAAACAACTATCCAGACAGTAAAAACGCGAAATATGATGAAAACGTTTGAAAGAAAATACGCTCCCGAAAAGAATAAAAGGACATACGGTACATATGCTGAGCACAGAATTGGACTTGCGGTTCACTTAGAGATTTGGATCTGCAGGAGGTTACGGTAAGATACTTTAATACTGCTTTTTGGGTACTTGGTATAATTTTATTTTACAATGGTTATATAGCTTAGCTGTTAAGACAACCGTCTAAATACCAAGCTCCGGCATTATATATATTGTTTTATTATATTGACATTGTGTTGCTCCTCCAAGTTAGTCAATCATACTTTCATTATATAAATAAATGGAGACATATTTTAAACCTTATATCTTATTGTAATATTTGATTTTGCTCCGGCTTGATCCGTCCGTTTACATGTCATGTAGGTATCTTGAAATTAATTTATCAGTTTATATGTTATTGTATTTTTCATAGTTTTCGAGTAAATTCGTGCTCAAATGAGGCTTATATTGTTGAAATGTTTAATAAAATAATAACTGATAAACGTTTGTAAAAGTTTGGTTATATCCATGATAACTAGTTTAGCCACCAGATCACTCGGTTGCGATGAACTATTGTTTCACTGACCGTTCCAAGACGGTAAACCCATCATTTTGTTTGTGTTTGTCAATGCAGTGGTATCATGTTTGTGTATCTAGTTCATTGTTGTTTAGGTCCTTGCTTTGTTACCCTAAACAGGGTTTACTTTTATTTGTTCTTGGGTTGTCCCTGTAGTTTTCATTGTAATATTAATTCTAGTTTTTATATATTTCTGGCATTATATACAATACGACCTTATTTTTAATAAATCCATTTTAGAATATGACCTTAATTTATTACATTTTCCTTCATTTACTTCAAGTTGATAAATAGTTGAAACCTTTGCAGTTATATACATATTCGTTTGAAAACGATCACCTCCGTTTGTTATAAAAACTACGTTTAAATATAATTGAAAGAAAACCCATTAAACAGCAGAAATTTGTTTATTGATATAAACAAAAGCAAAAATATGTGTATTGATATATATGCATTTGATAAACAATGGCAATAAGCTGTGCATTGATATATCTGCATTTCATAAACAATAGCAATAATCTGTGTATTGATATATCTACATTTGATAAACAATAGCAATAATCTGTGTATTGATATAAATACATTTGATGAACAATGGCAATAATCTGTGCATTGATATATCTGCATTTGATAAGCAATAGCAATACTCCGTGTAATGATATATCTACATGAGAAAATTTGGTAAAGATTTATTTTACAATGGTTTATTTAGTCCGGCTATATGTATGATTGACTAACTAGGAGGAACAACACAATATCAATATAATAAAATATGTATTGTTGATTAGGTCCTTGCTTTGTTACCCTAAACAGGGTTTATTTGTAATTGTTGGACTACTGGGCTTGTCCCTGTTGTTTTCATTGTAATATTATTAATTCTAGTATCTGTATATTTCTGGCATAATATACAAAACAACCTTATATTTAATAAATCCATTTTAAATTATGATCTTAATTAACTACATTGTCCCTGACTGACTTAAAATTTATAAAAAAAATGAAACCTATGCAATTATATACACATTCGTTTGAAAACGTTCACCTCAGTTTAGTTATAAAACTACGTTTAAATATAATCGAAAAAAAAACAACAACTTAAATTGGCAGAAATGTGTGTATCGATAAATCCGCATTTTATAAACAATAGCAATACTCTGGGTATTGATATATCTGAATTTGATAAACAATAGCAAATATCTGTGTATTGATATATATGCATTTGATAAACAATGACAATACGCTGTGCATATGCATTTGATAAACAATAGCAATAATCTGTGTATTGATAAATCTGCATTTGATAAACAATAGCAATACTGTGTGTACTGATATATCTTCATTTGGAACAAACATAACAATAGCATACTTCCCTGCCCTATCTAGTCATATCACCCTATATTAGCAGTTTCTTTGCTAGTTTGGGATTGCTGTTTGATTGTCAACTTGTTTATTAAATCACCTTCAACAATACCTGTTTAGAATACCAATACTTTATTAAAGGAATAACAAAAGAAAACGATAACAACTGCGCAGTAGAGTAACAGAAAATAGGATATCCCAAGAGACACTATGGCATCACAGACAACTTCTCCGTCGCTGGACAAGGTCATAGTGGACCAACTTCGTGAGTTTTATTTGATTAATTTGGTTCATACCCATCATGTTTTATAATAGTAATGTAACGTGTTAAATTCACGGGTGTGCAGATAAAAGAGTTGAAGTTAGATTGGGCGACCTTGGGATGCAACTTAAATCCTAGTAACAGGCGAGTGTGGTTCGTTTAGTCTACCATAGTGCATATAGATATAATTTATGGATATTGTTGTACCATATTAACATGAACAGTTTGTTTTTGACAAATTTAGGGATGGAGGCGGGCGCTTGGAGGGGGCGCGAGGGATGTCATTCTTAATGCATGGTTGTCCCTAGTGCCGTATCATGAAATTATTGTAGAATAAAAACAACTGACATGTTTTACTGATGTTTCAAACAATACGTAATTACGTTATCTTATCATAATAAATATATCCATTTTAATGATTATCTTAACGTTGGAAAAAAGATTTTATAGATATATGCTGCGGTCAGCCTTGAGAATCTGCAAACTTTTAAATATTGTTTAAGCCCCTCAATATATACCCGCCATACACTCAATAATTCAGTATTCGTACAAACCATTGTATAAAACCGTCAGAGTAATCTGCCTTTGGTATGTATTTTTGACACCAAATTCTTTATCCATATCGGTGTTTAAATCTAGCAATATATATTCTCGTCGTTTTTTCGCAGCAAAGACATACTTACATACATGCATACAGTCATTAAAGATGTTTTAGCTGTTCATTATGTTGGCCATCCTTTTTTCTCAATTTACCAACATCTTAATGTGTTTAATGTTTTCATCATCGTCATAAATATCAGACAAAACACTTCATTGATGTGTTTTAAAATAAATTTACATTAATATTTGATTTCTTTGTTTAATTACCTAATGTCTAATTAAACAGTAAATATTTTAGCCTGTGTGTATGTACACTCCAAAATTAAAAAGAAAACGTTTTCATCACGCACCAATGTTTTCTAAGAAATTATCAAGTTTTATAGATAAAGGCTTGACCAACATAGTTTTTGAGTATAATTTGCTACGTTAAATATTTTACATAATTTATAAAATAATAAAGTTCCCTCGTTTGTTTGTTATAACTAGAGACATCAACATATGTGATCGAACTGGATATGTTTTCTGGGCGGCCAAACCCGACCGTCGTCGTCCATGAACGTAAAGAACACTTTATGAAGATGTTTGCTGATCATAAATCCTTTCAATCAACAAGGTTTGTTCTAGCCTCTTGTCAATGCAGCAGGGTTAACCCAGGAATAAATCTGTCCATATAGCGATAATAAATAGAACTCTAAATTTCCAATTGCTTTTTGCCTATTATGAGTGCTAATTTAGCAGTTTGTATTTGTCAATTGCTATATTCGTCCTTGTTCTTTAAGGAACATACTTGGTATGATGTTTTAAACCATGGATAGTTTGCATATTTTGTAAGGTACAACTTATTGTGTAAGCATGTTAAAACGTCCTATAAGGTTTTATTGCCTGCAGTGAATTACAAACAAACACAAAATAAACAATTGGCATTTTATCATTTTGAAGTAGTAATTAACAGATGGCATAACTGTCACAGGAAATACGATTTAGCATTTGGCAATTAGCAACATGTATTCCCAACTAGCGAATTTCGTTGTGCAAACAGTCTATTGAGACGTATTTTGAAACTAAACGTTAGAAAAACAGTAGATAAATTGATATTTGGATGTTAAAACATGGTGGAGCCGGACCGTTGCGTAATATTTGGCCCGAGTGACTCATAACAGCCCAAGATGTAGCCGAGGGAAGTTACCACCACACTCACTTTGAGGCTTGACAACAAAATGTAATGTTCCTTTCAAGTAAGAAAAACAGGTTCCACTACAATTGTAATTGAGGCTTTTTATTTGGCATTGTATACAAACAAACACCTTTCATTGATTCTACTTTCGTTTTTAATCACAATACCATTAAAGTAGTGTACTTCAATAGTCTGTTTGTAACGTCTTAACGAAATCCTACTCGTAAACTTCAGAATATATTTACAAAGTACACATTTAGCAAATGTTCATGTATCGTAGCCATTAAAAACTAATTTGAGTTTTGGAAGTTTTGCATGCCACGTTGGCATTTCTTCTTAAGTTGCAATTCTTGTATATCAACATTAAACGATGTCAGTGTATGTTTAAATAACGAGTGTTTAGTTTACCGTTGGAAATGTCGAACATACCGATGATACCGAAAATTATTTTTTCATGCCCTTCATTATTCTTGTTTAGTGTCTACTTTTACGTTTACAGCTTGGCAAGCACGCTCGGATACAGGGGAATTATTGTCCACAAACGAACATCGCCAAAAGGGGCAACCTTGGAGACCAGCAGATTGACTGTTGGAAAGGGCAACATCCCTGAGCTGGAGCGGAGTCTCTTGCAGATGTTCACCGACGTTAGCAAAGATGTGATTGCTCACGTAAAAAAGTGCATTGAGGCAGTAAGTGATCAACAGTAAAAGTCAACAGGGAGAATGTTAACTAATTTGTGTCAATTATTTCCGCATAAGATGGTGCGTTGACATTGGTACAGTCTTAGCCATATCAATACAAAGGTTGAAAAACGCTATGTGTATGTCTACTTGTACATACATGTAAAATTACAGTTAAATTTGAACGTTGTTTGTGAGATTTTAAAATTATGTTTGTATCTTATGCTCATTGATTCACACAACAATTTCTTTTTCCTGATATCGTACATGTCGTGCTTAACTTCTATAATAAGCACATAGTGAGCATTGTGTGAAAAAAATAAACCCATATACACAAGAGATGCTCCGAAACCCCTCCTTTAGTGCCATGTTAATACTTTTGATCTATTCTGTGCGTACTGTTATAATAACAAAGACGTATTTTTCAGAATGTATACAATTTGTAATAAAGAGAGACCCTGCTGACATAAATATTTGTTTAAATCTCAAATATATATATATATATCTGTTTTGTTCTTGTACGCTCGGATTATCTTAATCATTGAAGCGTTCAATACCTTTATGCAGGTTAAGACATATACAGCTAAGACACTACAGAGGTTGCGAAATACTTCGTGTACGGTTCGTGTACTACGTCATCCAGGAATATGTTCATTGTACACGTTAGAATTTTATGTACGATAGCACAAGGAAAGCAATTTATGAGGTATTAGCGCGCCGACAAGTATAAATGTTAGATACATTTTGCAAGTGGGTTTAACCTCTCCAACAGCTTTTTCATGTACGTGTTTCAAACTGGTGTCGATTTATGATATCGGTATTCGGGGTACTGCTTTGTAATCCGACATGATGTACTGTAACACGAAAGAAAAAACTATTACTAAATGCTCTTTAAAATGAGTGACCAGCGGCGGAACAATGTCAAATAATTCAATTGGAAGGAAATATATGAACAAAACAAAACTCGTAGGAAATGTTCAATGAAACATTGCATGTCTTTAATCAAATATGAATCATCGGCAGATTGTGGTATAATTTTGTTTTTAAATGCATGTTATCGTTGGATTGTGTGGAGTTATTACCTTAACGCTATGCATTATCCGATACTTAGAATCATTTTTAACGCCGAAAAATGATTATTCAAATAACAATAGCTGTTTACATATTAAACTTACAGATTTAGTATAAACGAATATCATTTAGATAGTCGATCTTCACGGGCTTTGCTTTGTGACAATGTTTACTTTTGTAGGGACCCCAAATCATCCTGGATAGAACCGCACAAGCTGGGAAAGTAACTTATCCTGGAGAGTACAGGCTTCCGAACTACGATCCTGGATCGTGGAACAACGATTTCACTACTCTTCAGAAAAACAACTGCTACAATTACTCGACAAATATAAAAACGAATTCATTTGCACAACCAGGTAAGGCATAATACGCTTTTTTTAATTATTATTATTATTATATATATACGCTTTTACATACATTCAATATTTGACATGACGAGAGAGGGGGATTTGATCAGTTGTCAGGTTAGCGCGGGGGTTTATTCACCCGCTTCTCGCCGAGGCGTCCCGAGTTGCATTCCTCACTAATTCCTGTGAGTTAGCTTCCTGGTCACCAAGCCGGACAAGTGGGTTTTTTCTTTGCTCTCCGGTTTCCCCAACAACGCATGACCACACTGGCGAAACTTCGTGACAGCGAGGTTGATTAGTTTAACGTTTAATATCATGTTTCAAAATCACTGAAAAAAAGAAGTTAAAACTAAACATTGGATCCACAAACCATATTTAGTTACTCTTCGATATTGTTTTTTTTTAAATATGGAGGATCGGCAAAACAACTTGAAGCACTACTTTGAACAAAAAATGTTACTTCCTTCTAAGAAAACAGAGTAGCTCACCTTTGAAACAATAGGTAAAGATTAATTAAATGACCATACCGTTAAGCAGGGAAATTGTTATCCTATGTTTTCTTGAAGATGAATTCTAAAACATTTGTTTTCGTACAAAGCAACTACAAACAAAAGATAATGTTCTAACATGAATTCTATGTTATAAGAATATTTTGATTAACTTTTTAAACTGTCTGATCTTGTGACACTTTCTCACTAAAACAATTGAAACATTATTAAACTGATGTACCCCACCATTTATACTCTAATTCACGTCAAATGTCAACTCCAAAGCGTGGTCTTCACTCATCATCTAGAACGCGACTCGTATACCAGCGAATCTGAATACTTTCAAACAAGCTCAAATACTTAGATAACTGTTTCAATCCACTTTACATCTACATTTGTTATGTTTAAACTTTTACCTTAATTAAATATAACGTGATACCTGTTCAAATTTGTTCATATTGATTAATATGCTGTTTATTTTAATTTGCTTTGTACATAATCTTGTTTCACTTTTAGCATGAATCCATTGATCAAAGTTTAAACGTCTGTACAAAAGTAACTTGCAGACCAGCCAAACAATAAATTATATTCCTGGATGAGTATATCATCGACGTCATCAGGTCAGACTCGTGTCATGTGTATTATGACTTGAATCAGATAATAGTATTTTGAGTAAAAATAGTATATATCTTGTGAAGCGGGAACTTGTGATTTTATCATCATGGCATACATTTCCCAATTAAATACAAAATACTTTCCTTTTCCGTGAGAAAACACAATTTCAGCAAACACGTCTTTACCAGAAGCCGACATTTTGATTGCATTGATTGATAATTTACACAAATGCTGACCTGGTTGAAATATAAAACACCTATCATCGGTAACTTCCCTTTGATACAAAAAAGCTTTTTGTCACAGCGAACGAAATCTGGCTTGCGATCAAACTATTGATGCTGTCGTACATTTCTTTATATTTGTCCAAATAATAGTTTTTCTAAAAAATTGGTGCGGTTAATCCATGGAACAAAACATATCTCATTGTGTATCTTAATATTTTTAGGGCATTGTCATGGTGGTCCAGTATTAAATGTAGCAAAAGAGGTTCTGGACGGGTGCTTAAAGGACTCTTTGAAGCAACGCCAAGACGGAAATCCGCCGAGCCAGGCAGAGAACACTGGAGCTATTGCCCTGGTTATTTGGCCTTCTCAACCCGGTTCCACTGATCCAAACGGTTGTTTTGAAGACTTCCACTTTTACCGAATGGATTCTAATTTGAAGTGGTCGCATAAGCCAGGCGGAACAGCGGTCGTCAATACCGATAGCAGTGGAAATCTGATCAACGATCCGATGTCAGCTAACCGTGGTCCGTATACATATTTCCTCTCCTACCTTGGCAACCGACCTGGTGTCAACATTTGCTAAAAGGTTCGATTCGTTAGATTGTATCCACCAGTTCAACATGCACATGTAGTATCCTATCGGGTCGCTAACTATCATGAAAAAACTAGGACATTTTTAATAAGCATATGAAGGTGGTCATCAGTCTTTATAAAGAATTAACGTTCAAATTGATATACGTCATTTTTTTTTAATTAAGGTGAACAATTATCTTAATGACAATTAAGAAAAGCTTTTGCATATATGTATATTATATGAAAACACATTTTAGTGAATATGCTGTATTGATGCGTTTGAAAAACACTATCAACAAAATACTCTCCTCCTTTCTCTTTTTATCGACTATGATTTAAAAACAACAACATCGAAGACCACATCTTTTAAACATTTTAAGAAATAGATACATTTATTGCTTTTGCTTATGTATTTGAATGTATGACGGATTATACCGTGAAACGTAATCGTGTGATTTGGACTGTATTTGTCATAAGTTATCCGATGTATAAATAAGCCTGTCATTTACATAGGTGTTACATATTAATGCCTAATGACCCTATTTAATGTTTGTATCATTATTGCAGGTATTGCTTTCTGATTTCTTATATGTACAATGCATGAACTAGAATACAACTTACATTTTAAGCCAATGAAATTGCAGATATATAGGCAATCATTACGAACTAGGCTTAATCATTCAGAATTTTACCTTTCGCGGGTGTTTAAAGGTCCTCCTACTGCCACTCATCCGAAACACACACCCTGCATCAGTTTATGTGCTGTCAATGTATCAGTCGATGAGTTAGGGTTCAAAGTCAATTAGATAACCTGACAACGCTCACTCCGCCCTTTCTTATCCATTAAGAATTTACTACATGTCATCTATTACTTATAGACAACGTTACAGCATTTTTGTCTTTTATTCATTATTTTAACTGACTTTAGCTGAAATAATTAGCAATCATTCAAGGCCAAATAATACTGTTGTAAATATTATGTGTGGTATATAATTCTAATTGCTCCTTTCCCGCCATCTAGAATGCATCTTCTTATACATCGGATACCGTAATGTGTGTTCCACATGCTGCATCTAAAATGATTATTTTGTATGTGTTGTAGTTACTTAATTGTTTGATTTTGTATATTTGTAGATCTTGCAACTTGTACTGCAATTAGTTTCATATATTTTATTTGCAAGCACAACCCATTTATTTATATCGATTGGAACTAGAGTTCTGTCAGAAAAGGCGCAAATACATTATGCGCTACTAAGACATATTGAATGTCCATTTCGAAAAAAAGATATATGTTTAATATAGTCTGTCAAGAATTTGTTTTATTACCATCTTAATGAATGTACAAAATACTGTTGCGGTACGAAGCAAGTTTATTTTCAACATATTTAGCCTATTTTGATAACATTTGAATTTGAAGCCATTTACGGTTTGTTATGCATACAATTATACAATATTACCTTTTAACAATGTTTTAAATGATGTTTGATTGCTGTAGTCTAATATGTAGTCAGTGCTTTCTAAAATAAAGACCCTTCGAAAAATCGTTGTTTGTTTACATTTGATACAGGTGTAGTATAGTTAGTTGCAGGTGATATCGTTCGTAACGATGTTTGTTGAATAGGCGGAGAAAATAGGTCATAACAATCGAAACAAAAAAAAAGGAAATTGAAACAAAACCTTCGACAAGACTATGAAAAGCGATATAGCAGTGTTGTTGTTTGTCCAGCACTGTTTAGCATCTGAAATATTCCCACTTTTTAACAAACATTTTGGTTTGACAACATTAAAGTTAACCTGATAGTATTTCACGTACGTCTTAAAACTCATTGAAAAAGAGACGTTGCTAGTTTTCATTAGAAGAAAATAAAAATTTGTATTATGTCTGCGGTTAATAATAACTTTGGTCTTATGAATATGTTTGACGCGATTAAGGGTTGACCATTTATAATGAATGAGTGGATATCTTGTCCAGAGTGCACGTTATTGGACTTCTATTTGAAAACACATTAAAACATATGTACATGGAGCGAATATCATAACTCCGCAGACCTTCACAAGTATAAAAAAGTACAAAATTGCTGTGGGAAACAGCAAAAAAGGCTCGCTCTAAATCGGTCCATAGCAATGTACAGTTAGTGTTTTGTGAGGGGGCGAAATGGGCAGTTTCAATACTGACACATGGATATTTTTAGTCAGCTTAGGTTTGTTTTATATATATAATGCGAACATGGATGAGTTCACAAATCGTATTCAAATAATGCAGGGCATTTTCCAAGCTTTAATTTACTTTAAGACAGATTTTGAGTAATATACATTGAAACTTTTTATAATGAGAAATTTGTTTGAAAAAATAAAAAAGCTGAATTTTGTGTATTTTGAAATGCTGAAATTAGAACGAATAGGCCCTATAAATGTTTATAAGGCTAAATTATTCCAGTCATGTTAGTCAGGACACAACGTAAAATGGGGCGAAATGAACTGAGAAATAAAAAGTGGCACTTTTATTCAAAATTTGAAATTGAAACAATATAAATGCAAGTTAAAAAAAAGAAGTGACTCGAAATGAGTGTGACATGATATTCAGAATGCAATCAACAATAAATGGTATTAAAACACAGATGAGTCCTTCAAGTATGAAATATGCAACATGTAATACACAGTTTCATAACATATACAGGTACTAATAAAAAAAAACCCTGAGAAATAGCAAACTTAAAGTCTGAAATAAAAAGCTTGAAATGGGATAAATGAATGTTAACATAGTGTCTATTTATACCATTCAGACGATTGCACTTGTTGTCGATGCGAAAGGCATTGGCCGTAGATCAGCAGCTGCAACTGTAGAGGGAATAAAATGGACAGCCAGGAGGAAAGCCACTTGTCAGACCTGGTGTACGTTCAGTACTCACATGCAATCAGTTTACAATAAATAGTCGAAACAATGCAATAACTCAATCCGTCAAAGAAAGCATTAATTACATACCCGTCTTTGTTTCAGCTACTACTACTACTACTACTACTACTACTACTACTACTACTACTACTACTACTACTACTACTACTACTACTACTACTACTACTACTACTACTACTACCACTACCACTACCACTACCACTCCCACTCCCACTACCACTACCACTACCACTACCACCACCACCATCATCACCACCACCACCACCAACACCACCACCACCACCACCACCACCACCACCACCACCACCACTACCACTACCAATACTACTACTACTACTAATAAAAATAATAATAATAAAGACAGACAGACGCACAAACAGACAGACACAAATACATACAGACAGACATTCATACAGACGTACAGACAGTTTCGCAGACAATCAAACATACGGACATAAAACATACGGACATACATACAGACGCACAGACAGCCGCACAGACAGATGTACATACAGACGCTCATACAGACATACATACAGACAGACGCACAAACAGACGCACAGACAGACATCATAAAATATATTATATAATAGGTTCAATACCTATAAAACATAGCAATGCGTTTTTCAATTTGGTCCGGTCCGGCCAGTCGTTTATACCCAACCATTCTTTGCGCATGCTCAAAAATTGAAAGGAGTTAATGACCTCTGGGCCTTTGTTTATACACCTAAAGATCGACAAATAACTTCATTTCTTTACACCTTTTGCAAATTAGGTAAAAGAAAAACATTTTTACAATAGATTAATCGAAATCACTCTAACATGAGTCAAAATAGTATCATTCTCTAATTCTAATTTTTTAACAACACTTTTCTGAGCATTTTTCAAAGACAAAGGTTTTGTTTCGAGTGTCAACTTCAGAGTTAATAATTCTAAGGGAAGTAATGTTGCACCCTTCTTATATTTTATTGCAAAGCGAGTTGCCGCACTTCCTTGTATTATGGTATGGTTAATCGAGCATCCATATTCGGCACATTCCTATCGCATTAAATAACATACTTTTATTTCTGGTGTAACAATTTTCATATTATTTTCATATTATTTCAAAAAGAAGTCACGGTATTGAATTTAATTGCATCCTTAATTATCAAGTAGTTCTTCTGCATTTATGGTATTCTATGAGCAAATACTATTTTCATTGCATTGGCAATAATGCTAATTTTGAAGCCCGATGACCCTATGTAGTTTTTATTGAAAATGGAAAGGGTATTGAAAATAAAAAAAAATATGTAAAATAAATCACCGAAAATGAACTAGTTGTTATTTTTTGGCAGTTTGCGTTTTGTGTTCTTTAATTAAACTAAGAAAAGACGTTAAATTTACAAATTGTTCAAAATAGAGTGTTTATTAAATAGTTTTATCTAAATTATGTTTGCATATTCTCTCCCTACAAACTAAACACTTTCAAAAGATACATTTATACCATATATTGTGACTACGCATAACAAAACAACATAACTAAACGCCGGTTGTCAATGTAGTAACTTCTTCAATAACAGGGAGTTTTTTTGACGCTACACACACCCAGTTCTAAATCACAACGAAAATATTTCACATTATCTTTTGGTGGTTTCTCATGGTCAAGACCTGTACGGTACGAGACAACAAACTATTCATTTCAATATTTGGATGGTTTCTCATGGTCTAGACCTGTACAGTACGAGACAACAAACTATTCATTTCAATCTTTGGATAGTTTCTCATGGTCTAGACCTGTACAGTACGAGACAACAAACTATTCATTTCAATCTATGGATGGTTTCTCATGGTCAAGACCTGTAGAGTACGAGACAACAAACTTTTCATTTCAATCTTTGGATGGTTTCTCATGGTCAAGACCTGTACGGTACGAGACAACAAACTATTCATTTCAATCTTTGGATGGTCTCTCATGGTCTAGACCTGTGCGGTACGAGACAACAAACTATTCATTTCAATATTTGGATGGTTCTCATGGTCTAGACCTGTACAGTACGAGACAACAAACTATTCATTTCAATCTTTGGATGGTTTCTCATGGTCTAGAACTGTACGGTACGAGACAACAAACTATTCATTTCAATCTATGGATGGTTTCTCATGGTCAAGACCTGTAGAGTACGAGACAACAAACTTTTCATTTCAATCTTTGGATGGTTTCTCATGGTCAAGACCTGTACGGTACGAGACAACAAACTATTCATTTCAATCTTTGGATGGTCTCTCATGGTCTAGACCTGTGCGGTACGAGACAACAAACTATTCATTTCAATCTTTGGGTGGTTTCTCATGGTCTAGGCCTGTACGGTACGAGACAACAAACTATTCATTTCAATTTTTGGGTGGATTCTCATGGTCAAGACCTGTACGGTACGAAACAATATACTATTCATTTCAATCTTTGGGTGGTTTCTCATGGTCAAGACCTGTGCGGTACCAGACAACAAACTATTCATTTCAATTTTTGGGTGGTTTCTCATGTTCAAGAGCTGTGCGGTACGAGACAAAAAACTATTCATTTCAATCTTTGGATGGTTTCTCATGGTCTAGACCTGTACGGTACGAGACAACAAACTATTCATTTCAATCATTGGGTGGTTTCCCATGGTCTAGACCTGTACGGTACGAGACAACAAACTATTCATTTCAATCTTTGGGTGGTTTCTCATGGTCTAGACCTGTACGGTACGAGACAACAAACTATTCATTTCAATTTTTGGGTGGTTTCTCATGGTCAATACCTGTGCGGTACGAGACAACAAACTATTCATTTCAATCTTTGGATGGTTTCTCATGGTCTAGACCTGTACGGTACGAGACAACAAACTATTCACTTCAATCTTTGGATGGGTTCTCATGGTCTAGACCTGTACGGTACGAGACAACAAACTATTCACTTCAATCTTTGGATGGGTTCTCATGGTCTAGACCTGTACGGTACGAGAAACAAACTATTCACTTCAATCTTTGGATGGGTTCTCATGGTCTAGACCTGTACGGTACGAGACAACAAACTATTCACTTCAATCTTTGGATGGGTTCTCATGGTCTAGACCTGTACGGTACGAGACAACAAACTATTCACTTCAATAATTGGATGGTTTCTCATGGTCTAGACCTGTACGGTTCGAGACAACAAACTATTCACTTCAATCTTTGGATGGGTTCTCATGGTCTAGTCCTGTACGGTACGAGACAACAAACTATTCACTTCAATCTTTGGATGGGTTCTCATGGTCTAGACCTGTACGGTTCGAGACAACAAACTATTCACTTCAGTCTTTGGATGGTTTCTCATTGCCTGGACCTGTACGGTACGAGACAACAAACTATTCACTTCAATCTTTGGATGGGTTCTCATGGTCTGGACCTGTACGGTTCGGGACAACAAACTATTCACTTCAATCTTTGGATGGTTTCTCATTGCCTGGACCTGTACGGTACGAGACAACAAACTATTTATTTCAATCTTTGGATGGTTTCTCATGGTCAAGACATACGGTACGGTAAGAGATATTATACAATGAATGTCAATTTAAGAATTAAAATTGGAAAAGCAACATGTCGAATTTTAATACTTATATTTACATTCATTTAAATCTACATTTCTGCTAAAATAAATTGATTATTCGATAGCATTTTCTCTTTTTTCTTTCTCTCGTTGTTCTCAACGGTGGGTAGATTAGAACAGCTATCGTAACCTAATTTTATACGACAACGAATGCACAGATAAAATAGTTCCTTATTTATATGTTTATTTTCTATCTTTTCAAGGTCAAGAATATTATTAATACGTATTATTGTATAAAATGTGTGTTTTCGGTCCGTTATCGTGGTGTATTAAAACGCATAAACCCGGGCGTTTTCGGTAGAAAACGTGCATTATTCAGTAAATTCAAGTGCCGTTAATGCCAGTTTTTTTGTTTTACATATGCGCTATCAGGGCCCGCATCATAACAACGAAGGCTTGGCGACCTGGTTTCTGACGAAAGTTGGTCAACGATGCAAACTTTTGCACAAAAACATATTTTAGCATATATAATGTAGCTACATACAAATACCAAAACATGAAATAAACCACATATAACTTACATATTTTCTACTGAGTTGTCTTTTCCTGGCAAGCTGATGTGTTTACTAAATAGTTTTTTTCTGCAATTGTTTTGACTATTAAAAGCACTAAATTATGTCTAAAACGACTAGCTCCTCTGAACTTTAGTTATTTTTGTCGATTTTATTCAGAACATACGACTTATATGGACATAATTCCATTACGTCGTATGCAATGAACAAAGAAATTTCAAATATTTTTTTCTCTGATGCTGAAGATGCTGTACATTTTATCAAGAACATGTTTACAAAATTTTCAGGCTTAAATTAGTTATCAAAACAAATAATGGTTAAAGTAGGACTAATTAGGTAATTTATTGATTACCCAATAGGTATTGTGTGTAAATAATCCCAGTAATCCAATCAATTTTCGAAAAAACAACACTTTCAAAACGAATGAACACTGCAAAAAATGGCGTCGAAATGCAGCTGCCGAGTTATGTTGCGGCCCGAATCGAGCTTAATGTTAAACTTGTTCAATGGCATCACTCATGACGTCATACAAGCACCCGTTATAGAGGTTATTTTGAACTAACTGATTTTTGCATTTTCGTGACATTTAACAGCATTTTTAAACACAAACGTTTCTTCACCTGTCCATCCATCATGAAATTATCTACATTCAAATCAGTCAAATTATCGTTGCTTATTTTGTTTTAACTGCTTTACTGCAGATTACAATTTTGCATGTTGCCAATAATTTTACTACGATTTCATTAAAAAATAAATAGTTCCGTAGTAAATATGCCCCGCCCCTTGGTATTATTGCGCCCAATGACAGGACAGAAGTATCGAACAAACGCACGCGATATCGATGGGAAATGCCATTGCACTTTATACAGAAATAAAGTGCAATTGATAAACAACAACCATCGTTAAGGAATGAAGTGTGAATGTAAATATATATTGTTGGTTTTCCAAGTACGTTACGAAATCATTTAAAAAAATTATAATCTTAAATTTAAGTTTAGTCTAAGATGCTTATTGAATACGGCCCAGTACGTTACTATGTATGTTACATTTTTGTTGGTTTCTTGAGGTCTTAACTTGTACAGTACGAGAAATCATACAATCTGTATCAATCTTGTGTAGGTTTCTTAAGGTTTAAACCAGTACAGTATCACGCATCATACTATTTATGTCCATTTTTGTTGGGTGTTTAAGGGGCATCTAGTTACGAGGCATCTTACTGTTTATGTCAGTCTTTTCTTGGTTTCTCATGGTCATATCCAATATTATACAAGACATCATACTATATATGTCAATCTTTTCTTGGTTTCTCATGGTCTTTACCTATATTATACAAGACATCATATTATTTATGCCAGTTCGTTTATCAAGGTCTAGACCAGTACTTTACGAGAAATCATACTAGATACGATCTTTTGTTGGTTTCTAACGGTCTAAACCTTTGCGGTACGAATCATCATACAATTTATAAATATTTTCATTGATTTCTCAAGGTCTAACCCTGAAGGGTACGAAACATCATACTATTTATTTCAATCTTTTGTTGGTTTCTAATGGTCTTGACCAAAACAGTACTAGACATCTTTCTATTTATGAACATTTTCGTTGGTTTCTCAAGGTCTAACCCTGAAGGGTACGAGACATCATATTATTTATGTCCACCATCTATTGGCTTCTCATGGTCCAGACCAGTACGTTATACTATTTATGTCAATGTTTTGTTGGTTTCTTAAAGTCTAGACCTGTTTTGTTCGAGACATCATACTTTTTATGTCAATCTTATGTTGGTTTCACATGGTCTACACCTGTACTGTAAGAGACATTATGATCTATATCAAACTTCAGTTGGTTTCTTATGTTCTACACCTGTACCTGGAGACATCACACTTTTAATGTCAATCCTTTGATGGTTTCCCATGGTCTATACCTTTACAGTACGAGACATCCAATTCTTATGTCAATCTGTATTTGCTTTCCCAAGTATTAGACCAGTAAGGAACCAGACATTATACAATTTTTGTCAAACTTTTGTTGTTTTCGCATGGTCGTGAACACTACGTACCAGACATAATACTATTAATGTTAATCTTTCTCATGGTATAGACCAGTACGATAGGAGGCATCATACTTTTTATGGCAATATTTTGTTGGCTTCTCATGGTCTACACCAGTACGCTACGAGACGTTTTACTATTTACGTTTACATTTTGTTGGTTTCTTAAAGTCTAAACCTGTACAATACAGCATTCATTCTTTTAATGTCAATATTTTGTTGATTACTCATGATCTAGACATACGAGACATTAAACTATTCATTTCAATCTTTGGTTGGTGTCTCATCCAACATGGAAATCAATTGCAGGATTTTGTGACGTCGTTAATGATATTCATAAGGGATGGATACAATCTTAATAACATTAAATTTAACCCCCAGAAAAGCATTTGTATGTGCTATTTCCAAAAAGAAGTTATGTAACGCAACTCTAGATAATTCTATCCAATTAATGCATTCACGAGTTATACTTTTCTTAGAAAAACGCGGAGGAAAATGTACTATATAATTTTGTCTGCTGTAACGGTCATTATTTGATCAGAGAAGTCAATCCTTTCATATTGCCATAACTTTGAAAATAAAGTGAACGGAGCGTTAATGATGACAACCATGTACAGCTTAACTTTATTGACAATACAGGTTCATTTATCTATAATCTCACTTATTCTGAGCAAACGGCGTGTTAAACGGATATTTTCTAATTGCCAATTTTACGTATGGATGCTGTAAGAGATAGCAAGACTCTCTGAAAGTAGATGTTGCACGTGGCGGATGAATCAAGAGAATGAAGATGAAAGTCATTCTGGTTTTCATAACTGTGTATTTAATTGCGATATACTCGTGTGAGATTGATAATGTTGCAGTTGTTGACAAGATAGATATAAAAGATACATCAAATGTGAATATTACTGTTGGCATACTCATTGAGATGTCAGTCAAAGATTTCCCTTTTCATATCAACAGAACACAAGGACTTATAAACATTGCGATAAACAAAACGAGGGAACTCTTACAAAACGTTGCCAATCTTGTAAGTACTAACTAATTATGTGACGTCATGCACCATAAGCGTGGAAATGAGCCATGATTCATATATTTAGCGCTTTATGTCATAGAATCGGTAGTTTTCTGTATTTACTCATTTCAGTATATACATTGATTAATGAGGTTATATCAATTGCCAAGTAATACATACAAGCGAATCAGATAAATGTAGACAGACATAGTATCATTTTATACATTGACAAAAAAGTTTATGAAATTTATACATACATTTTATACGCCATTTATTAAAGATGATTCCTAATTACTGAGTACAAAACCATGCACTCACATAAAAAAGAATCCAGGTAAGTGTCGTGAATTGAGAAAGTTTATATTGCAAGGCGGAGGAATTTATCGAGTAAGTACCCATGCAGTATTTAAATATGCCAAAACATAGTTCTACTACACGGGAACGTGCTGTAAGATCCATTTGTATGCACGAGACCGGATACAGTGTATGTAATTACCTGTTAAAAGGAAATTATCCCGATCTCCAGAAAAAAACCATGCATTGACGTTTAAATAAAAGTATCACATGTGTTGAAATCAAAATTGAAAATTAAAAAAAAACACAAACTGCTAACCCACCATTTGATTCAAGGGAAATATTGACAACACAGATCAATTAAACGTGACTCGCCTAAAACTTTTGAGCACAAATGAGGCATCTGGGCGAAATTGAGTTAGTATTCTATTCACAAAAAAGTGTTTTTTCTTGCTAATGTTTTCTTCTTAATGATAATCAACACATTAACAGGAAATATAATCATTTTTACATATCAATAGGTTCCCATGGCAATAGTTTTCCTAAATATCGAAGCAAACAATGTTTTTTTTTTGTTTTGTTTTTATTATAAATCAGGTTTTATTCAATACTTATTTATACTTTACAGAACAACTCTAATATAGCTGGGTGTCGTTTTGGCGCTAGTGTATCGTGTAAAAGAAGCATGTACAAACTGAAAATCCATAAGCTGAATGCTTAAGATTTAACATTTGTTTAGTTTTTGACATGGTACAATCCACGTAAATATATTAATTCTCTTGAATAATGTGTTTAAAGCTTCCAAGCCAAATGAATCAGTGATTCTTCCCTTTATATTTGAATTATTATGGATCAATGTCTATATGTTGTCGTTAATTTGGACATAACTAATAATACAATTATTATAATATTACATATAGAATGCATTCAAAACACACTTGAATATTTAGCAAATATGTTTTTAATTCAAATATGACAGGTATATTCGAGTTGGTTTCAGTATAATACTGCTATTAATATACGATTAAGTTATATAAATGGTTAAACGAAGCAAAGGTGAGAAAATGTATAATCTTTATATTTTATTACAGTAGAGTTGATGCGATTATTCATTTTCAGGAGTTTGTAACGATGCCATGTGATGTGATGGGTTGTATTGCCTTGAAATGGGGGGCACTGACAGTTGATCTACTGTACAAGTATAAGCCACACGTGATTATTGGACCAGGTAGGTCATTTGTTAGGTGAGCATTGGACCAGGTAGGTCATTTGTGAGGTGATCATTGGTCCAGGTAGGTCATTTGTTAGGTGATCATTGGACCAGGTAGGTCATTTGTGAGGTAATCATTGGTCCAGGTAGGTCATTTGTTAGGTGATCATTGGACCAGGTAGGTCATTTGTTAGGTAATCATTGGACCATTGGTCCAGATAGGTCATTTGTTAGGTGATCATTGGACCAGGTAGGTCATTTGTTACTGGATCTTTAGACCATGTATACAAGCACCTGCTATCATGAAGCAATTGTATTTAATGTCTAATACAATGAGTAGTAGAACAGATACGGTCAAACTTACCATTCATGCTGTCTGGATTATGTTCGGTCTGGTCACATGGTTCAAACCTGTCTTGTGTCTGTTAGTTCTCTTATGCGGGGTTTAAGACGCTTGAAAGTTCGGGCCAATCAGAGCCGTGCTTGCAGCGCCCTCACATCCGCGGGTCACATGATATTCTCACATGATCACAACAAAGCCATTTTACAGGCCATCGCAATATGATATACGTAAACAATTTTAAATGGTAGCACAGTTTCGATAACTTTGATAACACGTTAATTGCTCTATGGTTCGGCCACATCTTTACACGAGGAATAGTTTAGGTCACCTGTTAAACGTTTAATGAATTGAATATTCGTGTATATACATATCCGATTACAATCGTTTTGTTTTAATAGGGTGTACCCCGTCAGTAGAGACCGTTTCCAAAATGGCCGTTTCATGGAACGTTCCTCACATCACATATGTTGGAACGGGCGAATCCCTTGGTGACAAAACAGAATTTTCAATGCGTCACTATCATATATATTCGCGATATCGGTCCATCAAAAGGCGTTAAAAACGTAGACGTAGAATTTGGCATACGTATCCATGGTGAAAGACAGACGGGATTTATAATTGATGTATTCAGCAACGTGTAGGGTGAAATTAGACATGTCACCACAGGATATTAAATTTATGACGCCTACTATTAAAGGACGGAAGAAGGAGTACTATTTAACATTCAGTACAAAAGACGTTATTGTCATAAATAATATCTTAAAGGCCTAGTTTAAGGAATGTTTGGCATGATAATCCCCTTCTGTGCACGTGCTGCTTATTGCACTGGTGCCACTGTAGGGGTCAATTTCCTGTGAATTCGTTTATTGGCTCAGGTCTATTTGGGGTCTATTTCTATCGTAAAACATCCAAAACTGCACAGCAGGATACTCAGATCGGAGATCTGATAAGACAATTAGGCAATAAGATTAAGATCAAATAACAGAGGTTGTGTACAAATACACAGTTTTGGGTGGGAGTTACTTCTAGAAGTCTTAAAGGGACACTCTTATTCAATATCAATACATACACATGTAAAGCAAACTTAAATTTTGAGTGATACACCCTCAACTACATATTAAATAATGCATTTAGGGAAAATATTAATTACTATTATCAATATTATAACTTTGTATTTAGCTATAGCTATATTCAGTATATAGCTGAAAATTCAAAAAAAATATTAAATGATTGGTGAATGCTAAAAGATTAACTGCGATTTACTATGGTTTCATAAGGTAAAGAACCGTGTCAAAACTTTAAAACGCATCATTGCAGTTAAGACAATGAGTTATAGCTTTTTTCAAGCCCTTTTCGGCGACAATTTGTAAAAGTAAAATCCTGTTTCACTATCAGGTCTGAAAAGCCGAAATCCACACACACAAACAAAACATTTAACAGGATACATACATCAGATAGAATACAGTAGCCGATAAAGACTTTAAACTGATGTATGTCCGACTCCTTTACCGTAAGTGGTTTCCTTAGTCCCTATAGTTTTATTGAAGCATTATAACAAGTAAAATATCACCGTTAGTCATTTTAATTTCAATGCAACAATAATAGAAGTAAAATATCACCAAGTGTTTATCCCTGTTATTTAAAAACAAATCCACATCTTTGAAATATTTTTATAGAGGCATTTCGATGAAGGTGCTCAACAGATCCGCGCCACACCTCTACCTTTTCATGGCCGGACTCCAGATCTTACATCGGAGATTCAGATCACGACGACAAAAGCTGCTGCTCTATCCAGAGGTAAGCATTGTCTTGATATTTACAAAAACAACATTATTTTTTTTTCTTTCAGGCCTTTATTTGTCTTAAATATATCTTCATCGTTTGGATATTAGATAACTAACCCGATTGCATATAGTGATTGAACGTTCTTCTCGGCTGCAGAACCTCGCTGGTGTAATCCCCGGTCGCATCAACCCAAAGTAAACAAAATGACTCAGTGGCTCCCGTACCTTGCGCTCGATACCAAAAAGAGAGTATTGTGAAAGTAGTGTAATTTATGAAATCTACTCAATTGTTGAAAACCAAAACTATACGAAGTACCGAGGCTATTACTCGAACATAATGGTTAGTTGGTGACTTTCACCGCCTTACACATGTCAAAACAGCGTACGTGACACCTTACGTTGTCCATTAAAAAAAGACACTGCAAGAGCAATTCAGATTTGAAATATAACATGGTGTCGTTAACAACTTTGTTAACTTAAAAAGTTCTAAACGATCGACGTGATGTTGTGTTAAAGGCCTAAACAACAAAAAACAAACAAAAACTGTGTCCAGTATACAATTTCTGTGTATTTATCTTAATCTACTAGCCTTGAAACCTATGATCAAATCTCCGATCTGTGTATCCTGGTGTGCAGGTTGGTAGGTTTGATTTTAGAAATGAACCCTAAATGGCCCTGAGCCCATATACGAATACACAGGAAATTGGCCCCTACTGTGCAATTAGCAGGAGATGCACAGCAGGGGATTACCATGCCAAACATTCTTTAAACTAGGCCTTTAACTCAATGTTTCAATTATACAAAAGAGTCGCACTTGTGTTATATCGATTTCAATAAACCAAATAAATTACCATCAGAGCTTACTCAGCTACGCCCTTGCAAACGATTCATTTCTTATCGAAATTGTTGTGAAATTGATCCGTTGTTCTTTGTGGTATTGTGTAATTATAACTGACTGTTCGTTATTTAAACAAGGGCTGTCCCTTCTTAAATAATTTAACAGGACATTCTTAAAACAATTGAACGATTAAGATAATACAATATTTCTTTGTTTTTATTATAACTTTAAATGTGATTATTTATTCAAACAGACTGAACGTGTTTTGTAGTTAAAACCTAATATAACTTATAAAAGCACACTTTCAAAAATATTCTATGAAATGCATAATTCTTTAATTGTACACTGCCCGAAACAATGTGATATTTCGTCCCAGCGCATCCTGTCTTTAGCACAGTAGAAGTTAGATATCACCATCATGACACGTTTATGTCATTTTTGCTAAGTTTACATATTGGTTTCATTTTATCTCTGTCCTTGATGCTTTCTCTAGTCAACAACACTTTTGAAATCTTTAAAGTCAATAATAATCGTTGGAGACAAATTAAGCTGAACGAATTTCGATAGTGACATTAAAAATGAAGTTGATTCGATCGAAATTGTGTCTTAGCTTTGTCGAGAGTGGGAGTGGACATTTAAATGCATTTTGGTTGAAAGGTTTGCGCAGTCTGCTGTAAGCATTTCTCACCCATGCGACCTTGGTTCCATTCCCAGCATGACCGTATGCAAGTTTGTATTGTGGTCACAAGGCCGACTGTTTGTGTTACTTCGTGTAAACTGGCTTACCACAATACAAAACCACATACATGCGGAGCATAATGCAGACGAGGGAGACTAGGCATAAGATGATAAAGTTTGTTTTCACAATCGTTGTAAAAATATTTAAGTCTCAAGAATTTCAATCATAACTAATTTAAAGTTCCACCTGTCAGTCGTGGTAATTTGTTTGTCGCGAACATTGTTAAAATGGTTAAATTCCAGATTGTTTCTAAGATATCATATGCAATATTTAAATATGCAGTCCATTTGATATTGCATCTTATGTTATATCATTATTGTTTCAACACGCTTATAGAGATATTCAGTGGGATCAGTGTATTTACAGTTGTATTAGTATAGTTGCATCGTTCGAGTATTATTCATTTCATTTGCATCGTTGACCGTTGTACTTCATTGCCATGATTTAATCGTTCTGTTTGCACCATCATATGTCTACCGGTGTCATTGCTCCGGCGGTGCTGCGTTCTCGTGCCGTTTAAGTTGGTTTGGCGGTGCAACATATTATAAAAGAACATTGCTAGGCATTAAAAGTTAGTTTAACATCGTACAAGTGTTAAAGTCTGGAAATAATTTAATTGTCTACTTATAATATTGTCAATATGTATTGTGAGTTGTTATTTGACTTATAATAATTTAAGTTTTATAGAGGTTTAAACAAATGGAAATTCGGTTCGTGAATGTTAACATAAAAAAATGACAAAACACTTTGTCTAAAACAAGCAACATATGTCATTTTTTCTGCAAGAAACGCAATTGTTTTTTTTTATTGTTTATTGTAATGGGAACATATTAATTATGATATTAATTCACCGGTTTTCACCAATTCCTCAGGGCATTATTGCGTGATCCATTAGCTTTTTGTTTCAAATACGTATTTTAAAGTGAATTGACCCTATTAAGAATAAATGGAATAGAAATCAGAGATGACAAACTGTACTTAAGTAAATAGTTTCGATAAAAACACCAGAAAACAACACGCATATTTTATATTATATTTTCCATTCCAGTTTTTGTAGTCTCATGTCACGGTGATGTTTTGCGGAAAATTGTGCTGCTGATTAAATCAATGGCGTCACTTCCGTTTGGCGAATACGTGTTTATCTTCATTTTTCAAATGCATGGTGATCGCTTTATCGGCACGTAAGATTGGTTCAGAGGGGCCTCGTTAGACAATGTAAGCATTCATGCTATCCTTTTGATGTAAACATTTCTTTCATTAGTTTTGACAAACAGCTTTTACATATGCTACGATATGCAGCATTTGAACAATCTATTTGAAGTAGATATTTTTTTATGCCGCCAGTTTATGGCATTATGATTTATCAAATGAACTTTACACAAACAAAAACACGATTTAACTTAGAAGTCCATGTCAAGACGCAACTTTGGTACTGTTTTTTTCTGTATTCAGTCGGAGGAAAATATGCATACACTTTTTCGCATATTGATGTAGAATCTACAAAGATAAAAAAATGCTGGCAAAATGAATTTCAAATGCAAAACACTTCGAAATAATGTTTTGTTAAAATATATAAGGCGTAAAAAGATCATATTTATTTCCCAGCCTACCATATTTTCCCCACCCTAACCCTTTGTATTGCCTTGAGAAAATTGAAATTGAAATCATCATTAATTTTGTTTGATTGTCTTCTTTCAAACGATTAAACTGAAGTCGTAATGGCTTTTAAAAAGTTCCACTGATGATAATTGGCTTATATAAACCTCTGTTTGCTGTGTGTCCAGCGTATCCATGTCAATTATTAGTGTCATTTGTTGATATTACAAGTTTTACCAGTGCACTAGTATTTCCAGGGGACGAACTCCTCCTCATCCCCGTAACATATTGTGTCGAATTGGTATAAAGCATGCACATCTCAAAGGATTAAATACACAATTTGCATCGATTTAAATTCATATGCTTATGATTTTCCCGACGAAAGTGAATGAAGGGAGGGGAATGAAGTAAGTGTTAGTTTCTGTGGTTTGAGTTTTGTGGTTTGTGTTTGATGGTATGATCTTTATACAATTAAAAAAGGATCATGGTAGGTTTCTGGTCCTTTTGTTCTCAATACCAATAGTAGATAGATGTAATTTGAGTTGGTAGATTTAATGTGAGTTTATGGATATTAATTAAGTTGATAGATGTAATGTGAGTTTGGTAAATTTATATGGGTTGGTATATATATTAGAGTCGGTAGATTTCATGTAAGCTTAAAGATTTAATTTATGTCGGTTAATTGAAATCAGTTGTTACTTTTAATAAAAATAAGCAGGCGTTGGAGTTGTTTAACCAAAATACACAAAAAAATAAAACAAAAACATGTAAACTCATATTAACATCATGATACAAATGATAACATCTCTATAAACTTATTCTTTATTCTTACTCAGGTAAGCCTGTACAACATTGGACACAACGATTCCTTTCTCTTGTACGCGCATGCGTTAAATAAAAGTTTGGCTGCCGGAGTGAACCCTCGAAACGGAAAACAGATTGTTAAAAGAATGTGGAACAGAACATTCCAAGGTAGGCTGAAAGAGTTTTATATTGATTAAGCCAAGTTACTATTAACGATTACCAAACTGTTTTAACATTCAAAAAGATCTACAAGGTATAACGGTTTTTAAATTTAAGATGCACTCTTACTCCCAGAATAAAATTTACCACAATTAATAATATTGTTTTAATATTCCAAAAAGGATGAATAAATGTCGAAAACAATGGTTCTTATGGAGGATACCGAGTTTAATTTGAAAGAATTGAGCATAAAACACAGTATTTCTACCTTATGAGAAAAAAGTCGACCACAGTAAATCTTTTAGCATTCACCAATCATTTAATATATGTGCGCTTTTTGCTATTAAATATACGGTTACAATCTTGTTATCAGTAATTAATATGTTCCATAAATGCATAATTTAGTGAGTAGTTAAAGGGGTATCAGTCAAAACTGATGTTTGTTATACATGTGTGTGTATTGATTTTGAATAAGAGTGTCACTTTAGGTAACGATTTGTGGCTGTTTTATGTAATTTGTATTTCTGACCTTTTAATTTTAACATTTAAAATTTAAGACGTTAGGCCGAAAGCTTTTGTGTTAGATGTGTTATGTTTATTACGGAGCCGGTATTTTTCCATGGTGCTTTTAAAGAAACCCTGAAATAGATTTGTTTTAGAACAGAGCTATTTTTTTCAGGAAATGGAGGTCCGGTGTTTGTCAACGAAAATGGAGACCGAGACACAGATTTTACTCTCCTTTACCTTGACTCTATCACGGGAAAGTTCCGGGTACAATTCTTATGTCATATATATAGTTCCGTAATATTGCCTTTACTGTCATCAGTGCATTTAAAAAAACACTTTGTGTTGTAAAAACTATTTTAACGTACGTAAATCGCTGTTAAACATGTACTTTAAATGATATAACAGTACACATTTATACTACTGTGCTACTGACACAACGTATTAAATGCATGGTTCTCTCAGGGCGTTGCACAGTACCTAGGGTGGACCCACATGTTTGAGATTATCACTGATGTCCCCGTTCACTGGCCAGGCAGAATTACAGCCCCACCCGACAAGCCCAAATGTGGATTTAAGGGCGAGCTTTGTGTGTCCTTTAGTAAGTATTACATTTTATAGTACATGTAATTTAATTGCAAATTTAAAAGGGTGAGAGAGGTTTAAGTAGATGGGGACATAAGCTCAACGCATAAACAAATAATAGAGAAAATGATCATTTGTAAAACACTAAATAAAGCATTATGGTACAAGGAAACGTCAAATGGACAAACCATAGGCCGAATTGTACTTTTCCTAGGCAAGGCAAGTACCTCATATCAGACATATCTCCGTGTTAAACCATGACCTTGAGGCGCTGTGGACTACGTTTTCGAGTCTTGTACCACCTTTTCTTCGTATATGTCCTTGAACTTGAAAAGACATGGATGGAACGTGCAAAGTGCGTCTCTAAGTATCTCCGTTCAATTGTAATATAAGCTGATAAGTGAAGATTACAAATTAAATACCCTGTTGTTATGGTCTCCAATCTTAATTCCTCAATCAATTTATCCCGGTAAAATAATGTCAAAATAGTATGAATTACTTTCATTTCGAGCTTAGCCTATGTAATAAACATCTTTAGAATTTACCTCAGTATAGAGAGTTCAAAAATGAATTATGACAGTTTAAGTTTCAAGCAGTCTTTTTCTGTAATCAGTTAGATTTTATATTTCTAGAAATTGTACTTCATGATAGTGTCTTTCTATTTCTTTATTTAAGTGTGTTACTTTCATAAATATCTTAATTTGATAATAATAATTCATTTGGCTCTAGAAAATGTTTTACTTGAAAGATTAAAAACGATTGAGCTGCTAGGATACTGTTCTATTGTGTGACACTAAAATGACCAGTTGAAGACTTCATTCTGATTCAAATGTCTATAGTATTGTAAACATCCTAACGATCCGCTGAAATCAGTGACCTACCATTGTTAACATCAGAACTGTCCACAGAAGCTACTGTTATACTTTGGCAAGTATTGAAACTGCCCATTGAGGTCAAAGTCTATCGTGTTTTTTTCTTTAACAGAAAATGACTGAGACGTTGTAATCCAATGTTTGTCTTCTTTGTAAGGGTTGGCTAAACCCTCTATTCCGTTTGTATTAAGTACAATACCCTTTTAGGAAATAGCCTCATTCCATACACATAAAGTAATTGTAGCATTGCACAAATTAAATAAAACAACTCAGTTGTTCGTATGATTACAAACCTTAAGGAAGCAGATAGTTAAAAATCAACCCGTTTCCGATAATTGTCACAGAGTAAAAGTAAAAAGGTTATATGAAAAACAACTATAAGGATACATATATATATATATCATTTTCGTTTTGACGCATTTTTTCTCCAACAGCTTTGAAACCGTCGGCCATCGTGGGGATTAGTATGAGCGCTGTGATTTTTCTTGTTCTAGTTGTTGGCTTTTTCATTTATAGCTATGTTTAGCCGAGGTACCATTTTAGTTTTGAGGATTTGATTTTCTTATTATATATATTGGCCGCAGTAGAACGGATATACCCGTGTGTGTCTGACATAAATCTTATGCTAAATTGCGAATTTGAAGTTATTTTCGCAAATTACTTATTAACCATTGAATCATGACAAAAGTAATTGTTATTTTGTCCGCTTTTATTAGTATAAATGACATAAGGGACATTTTCAAACCGAATTTGCGAAATGAATAATTTAAAAACCATGAGCAATTTTAAAAACCATAGGAATATCTAGTTCTATATGTTTTAAGAAAATATACGAAATAAACGAAAACTTGTGTAGCGCTCAAGTACAATCGTATTAAAAGAATAGTTTGCAGAAAATAGTATCTGCATTGTAATGGTTACTTGTTATCAAATTTAAAAACAAAAAGCAAAGAAAACCACTGGTTCGGTGGGTCCGACGGAGTAACGAAAGATAAGTCCGATTTTGAATTTTAGGTAAATATTAAACCGTTGTGTGGTATTTCAAACCGAACTATCTAGTATTTTTGTATTATTTAGATACAGTATGCAACATCGATTCGAATGGTTGATAAATCCGCTATTAAACATTTTTTATATCGCGATATTGCATACTTGTATATATACTAAATGTAAAGAAGTCATTTATTTGTTGTTCTATCTTCTTCATTATTTAATGTTCGCATTCAGACATATGATGGCCGAGGCGGACATACACAATCAGTGGTGGCGGGTCAAGGACGAGAAAATCTCTTTAACAACTGCGTCTTCTTTCTTCTCAAGTTGCATTAGAGTAAGTGTTCACGATACCAGACAAGTGATCAGTCGAGTAAGTGTTCACGATATCAGATTAGTGATCAGTCGAGTAAGTGTTCACGATATCAGACTAGTGGTCAGTAGAGTAAGTGTTCACGATATCAGACTAGTGGTCAGTAGAGTAAGTGTTCACGATATCAGACTAGTGATCAGTTGAGCTAGTGGTCAGTAGAGTAAGTGTTCACGATATCAGACTAGTGATCAGTCGAGTAAGTGTTCACGATATCAGACTAAAAAAAGTAGTCGTCCTTTAATTGAAAGCGAAATATTGTATGATATGCGATTTAAGAAACTCATGCTTTGTTTAATTGTTTACAGGTTATTCTAAGATTTGACTTATGATCGGCTTTGGGATTTACTAACTTAACCTGTATTGAAAAAGCCTATATAGAGATAAATTATAAGTGTATTTCGTAATAGTACATTTAACGCAATTAGCCAGAAAAAAGGTATTTATCGATATTCATTCGCTACGGATTAAAATGTCGGCTCGATTGGTACAGGGATAAAACCATAATGAATTATCACGACATGTATCAAACGATGAAATGATTACTGTGCGTCCTCAGAATTATCATTATCACCTACAAATTACGGGACAGCTTAGCACGCTCGAAAGATTATCCATCAGAATTGCAGAGGTAATGGGTGGTTTCATCCAGCACTCCAATGTTATTTTTTTATATTGGATCTTTGCACTGTTACTGGGTCATTTCTAGCTTTACAGTTATGTTTGAGCAGTATTTGTAAAAAAAATTCTGTCATGCTAAATTCGGTACTTAATCACGTAATTTAATGATGATATCGTTAATATATAGTAACAAACAAATAATTGAGTATGGCTCGGAGCCTGATTGACACTCAAAAAGAAACAATACGTTTGGTCTTTCTTCGTCTCCCAAACAAATGGCATAAATTGATAACAAATGCAGTCTAAATAAAAATATATATTAACCATAATCTGCAGCATATGTCAGGAAGGCATTGCATTCTTTTTGATGAGATATATTCACCAAAAAAATACTCATATACATTGTATATGTTTTTGCATGAGACAAACAATTACTATGAAAGGATTTAGGTGAACATAAGAGTTAGTACATTGATGCTTTTCATTATGAAACTCTATGATCACACAGTTTTGAACATTTTATTTGCCAAGGCAGACTGTGGGGGATTTTTATTGTTCTAAACAATAACTGCAGCGTATTTATCATATCGTAGAAATGATTTTTGAATAAAGATCTTGTATCTTGTACGTGTATTCTTTTGCCTGAAGATAGAGATGGGATCCCCAATCATAGAAGTATTTGGGGATTACCTATTATTTTATTATTATTTGTTTTATTATCAAATTGACTTCCTAAAATTAGTGCATACTTTGGTAAAATTTATCATTTTCGTTTTACTTTTAATATTTACTTTCATGTAATGCATTACGTGCTTAGGAAGGATATTTTCGAGAATAAATCAGATTGTGTGCACTGCGAAACTACATTATTTTAACGCGGTCTTCCTTAAGAATAAAAATATTTTCAAATAAATCGATCTAATCTTCAGAACAATTCGAGTTCATTTTTTTTCTGTTAACAAAACACGCATTCAATTCAACTTTTTTTAGTTCTCTTCATCTTCCTACGAAATACGTATAAGCTTTCATAAACTATTTCAACGCTCTAAATGTGAATGTAAAACATATTTTCATGATACTTAAACAATAACAGCGACATTATCAATCTTAAGTTTATATTTTGAAACACTCACTTTATTACAGATGGGTGATGACAAATCCTTGTCACTAGCGACACACGCTGCCTGCCTCCAGACTGTCGGCATCTACAAGGAAGAGCCATTTACCTAATTATGTTTTATGCTTTCACCGTGAAGTTATTCAGGTTAAGGTTCGTTTGTATCGTTAAATGCGTCTTGATGATTACCGGAATACACTGCAAATAGGGGGAAGGGCTGGAGGGGCCGCGTTAATGATGGCACATTATAAAACAGCGGTTTCGGTTGGGGGATAACGTGCGTTGACTGTCAAATACATTATAGTTCTATAATCACCAAAGTATTCAAATCTTTATCCATTGAGACAGTTTATATCTCCCAAGTTAGGTTACAAGCTATTTGTTATATTTCGTTGTAAGAGCGCAATTGAGTTTACCGACAGAAAACAATATTATCTCGAGTGAAATATATTTGATTTGAAAACAAGATTGAGACGTCATGTTATAATATTGTTAACCACACATAATGAACACTACGTAACGTTTATTAAGCAACACTGGAACCAAAAGCTTCGGAGTGAAACCAAGAAAACAACAATGAAAATAACATATTTTAGCGAAAAGCATGACTTAATGTTTATTTTAACGTATCATTATAAATAATAATTGTCTTCCTTAAAGACTTCATGTATGCATTTAACGACACCATTGTATTATAATAACATGCTCAATGAACAGCTACAATTGAGGTATATTTTAGGCTTCTGATTTGCCTTTAGATACATAATAACACATTGCACAATGGGTATGTTTTTCTTACGCTCTTACTGGTGAACTTTTTTCAGGGTACCCAAGTTCACATCAGGAAGCCGCATATCAAATATCTGCAAGTGGACAGAGCTCTGCTGTTGGAACTCAAAAAGGTATCACAACATAGCAAGTAATTGTTTCATTTATGTGTTCAACCAGTAAGGGTTTTCACATGTATGTATGTATTTTTTTCTGAGCAAAAGTAGACTCTTGGTCAAGATTACTGGGTTTGGACTCAACATAATCAACGATACCAATACTAGGAAACAGTACCAGGATAATGAATGTGGTTAGACACCACCAAGGCGTAAGCTGTTGGCTTGATATTCCAGGGACAACCAAAATACTTATTTCCGCTAGAGAATAGTATTTATATGGCATATTTCCCGTACCCACATCGTACTGTTTGCGAAATGACCCATTCGGTACAATGACAATTGCATATGATTTTATTCTGAAACCACATAAAAAAAATAGAGTGTTTGAAATGTAAACACAGAACATAAGATGTTTACACAGCATAGCTAGCTCGGTTACATGAAATTTATATGAAGCACTTTTAAATTTGGAATAAATTTCCACTACAATAAAAAGCATTTCACATAAAATTCTAAAACTTTAGAAAAGGAAGTGATATTTTTATCGTCTGGTTTTGGTAATCGAGGTTCAGTATTTCCACTTTCTTCAAGGAAGTTTCTTAATGTGTAGTAGAGGTTTTTTTATTACAATATCAAATGTAAATTCATCCGGTGATACAATTTAGATCTATTCAAATAAAAGCCATTGTTAAAACTCAAACAGTACTTATAGAAACGACGCTTAATTGGTGTCATTAGAACTACTCTCTTTATTTAGTTTAAAGTAAAGGTGGGTGTATAACAGGTCGCAGGGATGGACAAGTATCACATACTTTGACGAGCTTTTTACAACGATGATCATTATTTGATACCTATGTACAGTTTTTAACATATTCAATGTGTTTAAGAATAGTTGACCATTTTATTGGTAATAACCAGGGAGTCATCAAGATAATTGAACCATGGCAACAATAGTTCGATACGGTAGCCACACAGCTGTCGCCAGCGATTAGTCATTATTAGTGTAAAAGAATGCTAGTTTCATGTAATAACTAATCACACGAAAGTTTCGTTGCTATACTTAATTGCTTTATATACATACGTATTGTTCACCGGCTTGAGTTTCCCCACGAGTGACTGAATTGTAGAGAATCATAATATATGTTGATGTACCTTTCAGTGAGCCTTCCAGAACTACTGTGGATGGCCCCAGAACACCCCAGGAACTACCCACCACGCCAGAAATCCCAGGCAGGCGATGTATACAGCTTTGCAATTATCCTCTACGAGATCTGCACCAGAGCAGAACCTTATGTGTCAGAGATTTGGTATACATCTCTTGACGGTAAGCTACAGTCATCCACCCTGCAATCAACAAAAGTTTCTTATTTTTTTATTGGGGGTAATCATTTGCAATGATGTCACAGAACCAAGTTGATAGAGTATAGCCTCGTAGGTATCCGTTTAACGGGATCTGGCCAATGTTTGCTTTCTTTTGGCTGTATAACGTTTGGGAAGTAATTG